>NC_044051.1:17638035-17938035 GCF_902167405.1 Gadus morhua | reverse complement strand
ATCACATGAAATCTTTCCACTTCCTGAATTGTACTCTTGTGCCAAACAGAGTTTAACATGGCCAATTGTTCCTTACTTGCTACATTGCTATAATTGGTATTGTACAGTGTGGAAGTCGTGCTTCTGAGAGAACTGCACTTTTGTTCCTGTTTACACCAGTGTTTTAAATCTCTGGCCTGCATTCCACAAAGCATAATATTGTCTTCCATAGCAATTGTCTGAATAACTCCTGTTGTGTAGAAACCTCATTCGGAATATCCGTACAGCATATAGCGACGCATCCATGTAGCATATTTCCAACAAAGGACCTCGTAGGGTAAATGATCTCCACAAAGACGGTGGTATTTTTGTGTGTGGGTTGGTTTGTGTTTATCTTTAGAATTTTGTTGGCACTGCTGAATAGTTGGAAAGAATTTCTCAATCATGGATATATAGCAGCCAGAGAAATCCACAGTACATCTTATTGAGCACGCCAAACACTGGTACAGATTATAGTGCTATTTGCTTGGTAAATTTTTTTGGGTCAAAATCAAAAGTTCTGATTCTCCCCAAGCACTGTCAAAATGGTACTCGTAAACGTTGCGCACGATCTTAACAACCAATAAACAGTAAACAATAAACAATAAATCAAGTATTGAATAATAAGTACTGAAAAAGATAAGAGTAAATAAAAAATAAAAATCAATAAATAGAGATACTCTATATACATATACACCGTAATAAGATAAGAAGATAAGATAAGAATATACCTAAAGACATGGACCTACAACTAACTCCCCTGCCATAGGCGACAAAGCACAACATTCTGACATTGGTGGTACACTTGTTGCAGAAAAATGGACTTCTCGGAAACACCGAACAATCGGAAACATTCAAACTAACCTGGTCGGTAGCAGGCTAACTCTCAGGCTTAATAGATCGGTGTTTCCGAGAAGTCAATTTTTCTGCAACAAGTGTACCACCAGAAAGTTCCGCCAAGCCTAGTCCTCACGATTTTGTCATAAATGTACATATACATAGTAAGTACTAAAAATGCTATGGTCAGTCAATTTATAATATCAAAGAAATGGAAAATGAATGGCAATCCTTCCTAAATTACTAATTGCGTGTGGATTGAACTCCCGACGAGTGTGTGCAAGTCTGACACGTTACCTCGAGACTATCTCCCTATTTATCAATCCATGGTCAATATTCAATTAAAATATGTTAAGCTTAATACTACTTATGCATTCAACAGATCTGCAATTTTTTTTGCCAGATAAACCTCCCGGTATTTATTAATGGTTAAGGTGTTCCATTTTTGAGTTATTATATGCTTGTACTCCTCATAGACCTCCACAAGTAGCTTCTGTTTGCCACTGGAAAAGATCCAGCTCGGCCCTTTTCGGACATTTGATCAATGATTCGACATTCACCGTTCTGGGCATGTTACATATCTGGTGAGCATGCGTATTCCACGATAACGAATACCCCTGTGCTCCCATCTGCTCTTTTACAAACTATTTACAACTCTCCGATCTTCCGTACTGCAGCTTTAATGTGAGCCACAGAGAGCTAATGAGCCTGGTTCTTTTCCTGATAATCGCTTTTTTTTAATTTGCTTTAATAACATCACAACTAATTCACAACCTCAGTGGGCTCAAGCAGCATTATTATGCCACCGCTAGAAACATAAGGGTGTGTGTGTGTGTGTGTGCAATGTGTGTACATGTTTTTAAGGGTTCTGTGTTTATTAAATAAAGTGGTTATTGTACTTGAACTCACAGTGGGACTTGTGGCTGCCAATGTACAAAGTGATGTGGCATTAACTTTACACGTAACTCCTTCTTACTCAGGCCTGATCCCTACATATGTTTCCGTGTGCTTGTGTGCGTGTCTGTGTGTGCGTTGGGGTTGTGATTCACACTTAACTACCAGTGACACACTTAACTGGTGGTCGTGGCACCCTGATGTCATCACTGTTCTCCCTGTAATTGGTCTGAGGAAATAGCTGTGGTAAAGAGTGTTGTCCCAGCACTGTGTGTGGCACTCAGCCGTCCTCTTCTCGCATGTGGGGGGGTAAATGATCTGCTCTAACTGTTAGCGTGTGGAAGAAGGCTGTAGACAGGTGACAGCGGGGTGCTAAATTCATATCCGAGGTGGTGAAGTGCAATCAGGGCGCTGATGTTGATTGGTTGACACGTGTGTTGACATGCTTTTAGAGGCGCCGCCGCGACAGCAGAAGCTATGAGAGTTCTCTTGTGTAATTTGCACCGCACGCTAACGTTTTAATATGTGCAAAGTTAACACAAAGTTGTTTTAATCAGACGGTGTGTGTCATGGCTGTGACATGTACAGTATATGTTGTGCGCTTACCAGACGCTGGGTTTGATGTCCAGCCTGACCCTGACCGAACAGCAGGGGGCCGCTGAGGCCGGTGCAACATTTATGACAAGTGGTTATACAGCTACAACAAGAAAAAAAAAAACTAAATAATGCAGCAGACGCATCACGGATATATGTCTTGTAAAGGATGCATGGATTTCCACAACAGAATGGAAGAGATAAATAAAATATCTATGTAAATACCTATGTAAAACGTTAACGCTTATAAAAGGCATTCAAGCCATGGCTTTAATGCCATTGACAATTGTAACGTGTTAAAGAGGACCTCTTTCAGAGCTGTTTCTTATTGTTTTCTTACTTTGGGAACTTTTTTGGTGAGAATCATTGTAAACATTTTGTTGGTCACAAAGGATTTTTGTAAGGACTGCTTCAACAATCATATCAAACTGACATGAAGCTAAATTACCCATAGGGTGCTGAATTCTATCTGAAATGGATATATCTAAAACTGCAGAGTAGTCCTACAACTTTACATTAACAACACAGTAAATGGTCTGCCATACCTGTAGGTCCATACTTATCATGTGTGTCCCCATACTGTCTACATTTTAGCTGTGCTACATTTATGTTGTCCATTATGTTGTTTCAAAGCACAAAAGAGCAAAGGAAAATCACAGGCGTGTTGTTGAAATGCCCCCTGATGTGTATTTAGCAGAATTGCTCTGGGTTTACAAGCAGAGGAGATTCATGAATAAACGGTACTGCTGCCTCCTTTTAAATGGGACCGGTCTCAGCCAGCCAGCGGTGCTCTCTAACAGCTCTTCATTTCAAGCTCCTTTGTGTGTCCTCCATACCTGGAGAAAATTGTAAACCCTACATGGCCTTGCAACATGTAGGCACACAACACCTGCAATGTATAACAACATTGCCATGTTGTGCGTGTGCATTGAACCTAACAGGTCTACCATGTACACCAACATCATTGCACTTCTGTCCTGTATGTCTTGTACTGACGTAACATTCATGAATCCATTATTGAAGTCAGGATCCATGAACTGAATATGAAAGTCTGCTTGAATTTCAAATGTTTGACGAATTGTATTGTCTAGGTCTGTCAGAGTCTTTGGCATTCCTGATTGGAGACCAAGTCTTCTATAGTCATTGTTGTTAACAATGACTCAACTTCAGTTGCCGTGCCATTCTTCAATCTAATTGTTAAGAGGAGAAAAATTAAATGTTTTATCGATATTTGGTACTGATTTTATTTGAATATATTTACTTTATGAACTCCAACCACAAAATGGAAGCATCCACAAAAGACCCCAATTTTTGTGAGCATTTCCACCTATACTTTTCTTCAATGCGAATGTCTTCGGAATAGCCTGAGGACGATTACTCTTGTCTTTCCACTTGTAAGGAAACTTCTGAATGGACTCGTTGAGTTTGTCTAGAGCAAAACAATTTTGGGCAATTAACACGTTGAAGCACTGAACCGGTAAAATCCCTTCAAAGATGTCATGTGCTATATCTTGAGGGTAACCAGTGCAGACATATAAATGAGAAAGATGTGCAGAGAATATACACTTCCCTTTAACACCATACATTATTTTTTTTCCTGGGATGATCTGACATGCATTTTATGCATCTCTTTGCTTCGGAGAGTAAATGCACCTGAAGACACTTCACTCTCCTGAATAAGGACAAAAACGTTATGATTAATAACTCAACAATGACCAAAGCACCATTGCTACCAATTACAGTCCTATGCGCCTATAATCTTGTTAAGGAGGCATTGCGATTGGGAAAGTTAAAAGCCCGATTCCACAAGTTATGCTAGGTATAACAGTTTAGAGCCCGAGAGGGGAGCACAGAAAACAAACACTGAAAGATGGATGTTGTCGTCTGGTATCAATCTTAATTAACTTTAAACATATTTTACTGTCTGACGCCTGGTGTGCATCACCAATAATGCACACCCTTATATGGTAACCTTTAAGGCAAAGAGAAGAAAAATAAACACTTAAACCGTTTATTCGGAAAGCAGGCTGTCGACATGGAGCCCGGACACGGAAAGGTCAGCGTTCTCCAGCACATATGGGTCATTGGTGCTCAAAATACCATCTCTTGTTTCCCCCGCTTCCAATGGCACCCTAACTTGAACCAAACACATAATCACGTCCTCCCTTTATGTCTTCAATTTTGATTCATACACAATTGTTTTGAGTGTTCCCCGACATCAAGGGGCTGATTTTGAGTGTGGTTATAAATCACGTGAAGTAGAAATCTCTGATTTTATTTCAAATGGAGGCATATTTTTTTTTCTGTATTATTATAAATAGTAACCATGTAGTTTGATCTTCCTTGAAACAGCCCTTTAGACTTTGCAGAAAGCAGATAACATAATTGTGTGTGTGTGTGTGTGTGTGCGTGTGTGTGTGTGTGTGTGTGTGTGTGTGTGTGTGTGTGTGTGTGCGTGCACACGCCAGGGTCATACTTGGAGCAGGCAGCAAAACAGAATTCATTAATCAGCTAAAATTAATTGTTTCCTTTCCTCAATCTCGGCAAATAATCCAAAGTTATTTTGTCCTTTGGAATTAATAAGCAATAAATATCAACTGCATTAAGAATATATTTTGATCGGAATGTAACAACTTTAAACATAAGCATTATATCAGGGTAAATATGATTAGGTTTAGAGAATTATGAACAACAGATTCTGATAACGCAATCATCCTGTCCCATTCAGAGAGTGAACTGAGGGCACGTGCATGGCCATGAGAATTCTCCATTCCGCGCTTTCCGTATGATGTAGAGCTTCAGCTTCAACATGCAAAGTGTAACACATTTATTGTTGTTTAGATTTCTGAGTGGTGCAATGATTAACTGACTAAATGTCAGATCTTGTTTGTTGGCGTGACAACGAGTCCAGGTATGTGCTTTACCGGGGCCAGGGTGAGTCTTGACCTTTAGAGAAAGGATTCCTTGACTTTAAATAACAATCTAAAATTGGAATGCCTTTGGGCCAAAGAATTCGAACGATACCACAATGTTACTTGTCAAACAGGGTTATTGTCTATTTTGGCTTCTTTGGTAAAAATGTGATTTCCAAAAGCAATACGTACTGAACTTGAATCCAAAAGCATTGGCAGGTATGTTCAAAGTTCTTTACAACCCAGAATTGATGAGGTGTGAAGTCTATAATGAGCTTCCTCTGAACCCTTTAATTGGGCCTCTCCCGAGAAGCTTCTCTATAACATATTTCGCTTTTATTTAAAAACCTTTTGTTTTCGTCCTGTAAGATTGTCCTCTATCCAGGCTATTGCTGCAGATGCAAAGCCATAGCTCTTAACTTTTCCAATTAGCACCTCATGGCCAATTAAATCGAATGCTGCACTAAAATCAAGCATAACCACCCCCCCCCCCTAATTTCCGGTTGTCAATGTTAATCATCTAGCCATCAGTCATTTCTGCAAGTGCATTGCAGGTGGAATATCCCTCTCTATATGCATGCTGTGAGTTAGATATTAATTTATTACTCGTGAAATAATCCAGAATTTGTTTAAAAACAATTATCTCAATTAGTTTGTCTTGTTATTCATTTGTTATTTACCGGTGTAGGCTGCATCAGGGCCCCGTATCGATCCCCCCACGTGCTCAGAGCCCTCCCCGTGGAGGCACCGCTCCACCCCCCCCCCTCGATCTCTGCTCCTGCTCAGGCTGCTGCTTTCTGCTGACTGGTGATGGGGAAGGAGGAGGAGGAGGAGGAGGAGGTGGTGGTTGGCATGCTTGGGGGAAAGGCATGAGAGCAGCCCTCTCCTCCTCGTCTCACTTAGCCGTTTTCTGCTCTTGGGCTTTTTGGTTGAGATTTTATTCCGTCAAGGTTGAGTAAGTGGGCTTGCCAAATTGATGGTCTCTCTCCCTCTGTCTCTTTCTCTTGATCTCTCAATGGTTTGCCTGTCTGTCTAGCTGTCTCTCCCTCTCTCTCTTCTTCCCCCCTCTGGAAACACTGCATCTATACCCTCCTTGCTCTTTGTTCTTGCCGCTCTGCCTAGTGCCCCCGCTCTCTCGTTTCCGTAACTTCTGCTCCAAGGGGTTGTCAGCGCATCATCCTAATTTGATTGTTGTTTTATTGATGACATCTTTATTTGGCTATCCATAAAGGAAACCTTACTGAACAAATCTGCACGTGCCCATCCACCCCACACCCCAACAGCAGGGAACAATGTTTGAATGTTTGAAGCTTGGGGTCCTGGGGTTGAGTGACCGGCCTCTGTAACGTTGTGAAGAACCGTTGCTCCATTTCCAAAATTCCAAGTCAGCAGCAAAGCCAAAAAGCAAAAATAAAGAAAATGAAGAGCGAGACAACCTGCTGCGGAATAAAACAGCCCGAGCTACGATGCCAGATTAGTGAAATCTTTATTCATATTTATATTCATTAATATGCCCGCTTCGTCAGTGGTCCCTTGACATTTAAAATGTGCTGAATGAAAAAGAGTTCATTCTGTTTACCGTGATACAGGCCAGGATAAGAATAACTCCTTTTATGAATCGAACATCAGTTAGGAAAAGATAGTGCTCACAGATTCTGATATCCAAAACAGACGCAGGGGGTGTTGTTCCACCAACGGGAATTACACTTTTTGACGGCCCAACCTTCAAATCCCATATTAAATACCTAACAATATAGAACCGGATAGTATAACAGGCCAGCACATTTAATACTAATATTCCTCCTCTTCTTCTACTCAGTGGGGCGCTTAGGGACGCGTCCGGCCCCTCACACAGTCTGACTGGATTTATTAAGTTGCATAAGCGGCATTAGGCAGCACACCGACGGTGGTAACGAAGACCAATCAATCACTCCCTGGGAGGCATTACCCTCAAGGCCCCGCTGCGCTGCGTTTGCCTGGCTCCCCTTGCCCGTCTCCCCCGGAGACGCTCTCTGGGAGGGGGCCTCGGTAAGGAGGGCAAGCGGGCGATCAGTGTCCGTTTGATCACCATCGTGACTCACCGGCGCCTTGATGCCCTGAAAGCCCAACGCAACCTGTTAGCCGCTGCATCCGCAGTGGGAGCGAGTGAACAGGACTTTAAAAAAAGGAAATTAAAAGTGAGTTCTCCTGACTCGACAGTTTGGGTTCAGAGTGGCAGATGAGAGTGTGGAAAAGCTTTTTCTTCTTTTTTTCACCTTCGCTATCGGGTTTTAAACACAGTGGTGACCCCATGTACACCAAAAACACATATTCGTATAAATATTTGTGCAAACAATTTAGTTGACAACGATTTAGTGGCACAACTTTAATGAAAAGCTGTGTTACGTGATTGCCATCCTCCCTCTTTCTTTAATAACCATATTTCAAAAATAATTTTAAGTCAATGATATAACAAAGAAGCCTTGTTATTTTCCATCCATCAAGTTAAGTTGTAGTAGCTGCTTGATAAACAACAAAGCCATGAATGGACAACACAAGTCACCTCTCAAAAGTGTTCCCTGTGTTATGTGTTGGACAATACTTGTCGTATATTTGTATAATATACAATTACAGTTTTGTCAGTGTGCTCCTGATCCAGTAAAAGTCTTTTTCCTTTCAAACATCGCCTTTTCCTGTCTATGTCACAGATTACTGGCTCCGAAAATTGCATTAGCCGAGGGCGAAATCCACTGTAAATGAGCGGCTTGGATGTGTTTTCTGGCAGTAACACTGCAATTAAATTCTTATCGTTCCATCTCACCTTGTTATCTGAATATCCTTCAACTTGCCAACAACTTTTTCCTCTTCATCCCTCAATCCACTATCTCTCTGACCATTTCCTCGTTTCATATCTATCTTCAATGTTCATCTGCGGGTTGTTTATCCCACGCGTTCTTCTAGGATCCCTCCACTCTCCGCTCCTCCATCCCTTCTCCTGCCCCCTCCCTTCTTCCTGGACCAATGAGGCCTGTGTTTGGTCATCATAAAGTTCTGGCTGTGGCCTCATTTATCAACAATGTCTCTAAGAACAGACAGCCCACGTCACTATTCACCATAAGTCCAGGAAACATGGGGGGGGGGGGGGGGGGGGGGATACTGCTTTGGGAGTTATTCTGGATAGCTCTAGACCAGCTCTGACTCACGTACACACGCACATTCTCCAGGCAATAGTTGAAAACAGCCCCCTTGTCTGTCCTATGTACCGTTGTATAATCAATATCCTATTCATAACCCCTAAGGCCTAATTAATTTGCAAGAAATCGTATTTTTTGGTCCTGTACATCTCTCGGCTTTTTGTTTTAAGCTTTCAGCTTTGAGTGGTCGATCACCCTTTGTCTCAAATGTAACCCAGTAAACACTGCACCACCAAGCGGATTATGTCTTCTAACATCGCAGCACATCGTGTTTCACGGTTAGCATAATGCATCAACATTTACATCCAGCACCGGATTGTTTGAACCCTTCCATTCCACGTTTCCCGGGGATGATGAATATTAGCGTATTATCCGGGGCTAAAATGTGTCTGTTCCTGCTAAGCCATGCATAGCGGAGTGGCTGCTCACCTGATTTACCACACCTCTGCTAGAACGGACACGCCAGGGTTTTGGAGCTTCTCCCTTTGATGTTTCTGTCAGGATATTATACATATATATACAGTATATATTTCGTTTTTTCCTGAACAGATGATTTCTTCCCTTTCTCAGCACCCTGCTGCTTCCTCCACGGGGGACGGGGAGACAGCTCGGTCTCTCCCTCTTCATCGACGTCCGCTGTCATCGTCCAGCAGTCCCTTCACCTCCCTTCATTTGTAGATTCAGTTCCCCCTGTGCTTCCTTATATACATAGACACCATGGGGAAGGGGGGAGGAGTCAATGGGATGCGATTGTTTGTGACACTTCTGAGACCCTGTGCCCACAACGTGTTTTCTGAAATTACAACACAACCCGGGACCATAAAGGGGGGGGGGGGGTTCAGCTGTCAGTTTGAGAGTATTTCTAGAAGCTGTGGGAAGGGGATCGGCCAGACAGGTAGGTCCTAATTGTATCCTCAACTGGGCCAAAACCCAGTGGCATCTTCATGCTGTATTTTGCTGTCACCTGTGGAGAACAAAGAGGCTGGTGGCATTGTTTTTGTCTTCTAGTGTGGTTGTCTAGTGACTATACAGGTAAATTATAGGGCTTTTCTGGGTTTCTTCATGTTGTGGAGGTTCGTTTTTGTTTTTTGTGGATCCTTGAGCATGTAAAGAGAAACCATAGCCTAGCTTAACAATGGTTAGAACTTATTTTATACTTGAACGTAAATGTGAATATATAAAAAACGATTTAACCGCTAATCCAAAATTGTACTTGTCAGGATCACAGTGGCAAAGCGGTCACTTCTTTATCTGGACAGCAGCAGGGGGATCAGAGGTAGAGTGGTCGAGGAGGCCAGTAGCAGGTCAGACTGCATTAGAGCACAAATCCCCCCATTTTAGCCTGAATACATAGGTAAGAAGCACCAGAGCAGGTTGCTAGTACCATGGACAGTATCAGAACGATAACCTTTTGAACTAAATGGATGTGGTAGGCTACACCCCGGGATGCATCTGCAGACCACTGCCACATAAAAAGGTAAGACGCGATATTTATGGCTTAAGATTTGCTGGTGCTGTGGCAAGGTCTTTTGTGTTTTTTGCACTCAAGTGGTCGGCTGTTTTAATTTGCAATTGATAGTGGGTGGAGTCAGTCTCTTGTTGACACAAAGTGACTTTTGGTCATTCTTGCGGGGGAGTTCATTCAGTTTTGGTCAGCATGCCTGATGTAGGCTAGTTTGATGGAATGCGTGTTGGGAATTGAGAACAGCCAGCTCCTGATGTGATACAGCGTTCAGCTGTTTTTCTTTTTCAATCTTGGCAACTTTTCTAGTGCTGTGTGTAGCCACACCTTTGGCCCTTCTGAACTTAGAAATGCAGTTAAATTCCTTTCCTAGTTCCTCTTGATTATGTTGTTAGCTTAGCCATATCATGTCATGTTGTCAACATTGCATACATGGAGCAGAACATAGTGGGTCATATGTCCGATGCTTTTTGAAAACGTTTTCGTCATAAAACGTGCCAGACAGATTATGTATACATTTTATTCCTTAGTAATTAGCTACATGGTTATGCCGTCTTTCAGAACCTTTCATTACCGGCACTAAAGAGAGAAAAAAGAGTCCATCCTCATTGTACCCAGCACTTCTAAAAATGCACTTCCGAATGCGTCTCTGTTCCCAGCACATTTCAAACCAAACTGACGCCCATGGAGATTTCCCACTTTGCAACTCAAGAGGCTGGTGTACGATGCATCTCGAACACACCATTAGTCTCGGCCTCTTACTTCAGGTTTGGTAGTCAGAAGCTGGGCGTTGGGGATTGAACCTAGTAACCTTTCGAATGGTAGTTTAAACGTTGTAGCCACTACTCTGTCCAGCATAAGTTTTGCTTTGGATTTGATCTGGATTAGCATTTTGACGCATTTGTAAAGGTTTATTTTTCCCACAGAAGCTATAAAGGAAGAAGCACTATCATGTGGTATTTAAGGGAGATTAAAAACATATGAATATGAGAGGAATGTTAATATTGAATTACTTTTTACTGGAACAGAGTACAAATCTTGTAGTGTATTTATAACGCACTCGTAGATTATTCTGCTTTAGAGGAAAACTTGGAAACAGGATTTGCGTATCAGGCTAGCTCAACGTAGCATCTGATTCTGATTGGCTGTGGTCTTAACAACAGAAAATCCTTGTCTCTTCTGAGGGGTATTCCATCAAAGACGCTAACGAAGGCGGCGCTTAGTTGATTATGCCTGGTTAGAACTAACGCCAACTTCCACTTGAGGCTGAAGCCATTCCATCAACGCTGTTCAGCCGCGCCTTGTTCAGGTTAGTTCAAGCCAGGTTTACCTTATCGTGGATAACGCACGCTCACGAGATATGTAACTAGCCCAGAACCGTGGTTGTAAAATCGCAGATCTTTTGAATGCATAAGTAGTATTAAGCGTAACATATTTAGATTTAATATTGACCGTATATTCGTAATCAGGGAGATAGTCTTCAGGTAAAGTGTCAGACTTGTACCCAGTCGTCCTGGGTTCAATCCCCACCTAATTAGTAATTTAGGAAGGATTACTGGATAAATCAGACAACTTTTCATGTCTTTTATTTTCCATTTCTTTGAATATTCTAAATTGACTAACCATAGTATTTATCTCAACAGAGGTGGCTGCCTGCCGTGAAACTCACCTGAATGGAATTTATGTGGCTGACAATTTCCCATGCAGCAGTGTTTTTGTCGTTGTGACAAAGGCTTCACTATCAGTAACATTAATATTATCATTAACTTTAATCATCATTTAATCATGGGTTTTTGCAAATTCGATTTTTTGTTCTAGGGATATTGTAAGACATATGTATTACATAAAAAGTAAATGGTTAGGCCTAATTTCTCTGATATAACGGGAAGTTACAAAAAAGAAGCCAAAGCCAAGAATTCAATGACACACTCAGGTCGCCTGTACTATAGGGCTAATGCTAGACCAATAACCCAACTGCTGGTTTACGATTTTGATAGAATCCATATATTTGGCTAAAAATGTGTTCTGAAAATATCCTGGACAACAATACATAAATTTAATTATTTTATTTGCATAATTTAATCTTAGAACCTTAGTGAAAATGTTGGCTGTTTGTACTTCATATATGTACATTTATGACAAAATCATGAGGACTAGACTTGGCAGACTCTTCTGATGGTTTCTGACAGATGGACTTCTCTGAAACACCGATCAAGTAAGCCTGACCATCCCATCGATAGAGGAGGCAATATACAGTAGATGTTTTTATTTTGTTAGGAGAAGAGGATAACGATTGGTAGAACAAGTCAAACAAAATCATACAAGGGCGGTCAACCAAACTCTGCTCCAAAAATAACATCCTCCATCTCAGTTTTTAATAACATGTTGTTCAGAGAAACGCTGGGATGTGGTTATTGATTTGACTTGCATTCACACAGTTGATCCTACCGGATTATGTCTACTGCGCCTTTCAGCAGCTCTATTTAAAAGGCCAACTAGCAGAATCTTTGGAGTCCAAAACAAGCTCACCCATGGTGCCTTTCATAGTTAGGGTTTAGTGTTGAAGTGCTGAACCACAATTTTTGATCAAGAAATTCTGCCACGCTTCCACGTTTCAATAATCAGTGGGCCGTTGGTCGTATGTTCCGTGCTCCCAATAAAACCCAGGTCACAGCCTTCAATGACTGCTAACTGCTTGCTGACAGAGTTCTCGAGGTGTTTCCAACATGGATATCCCCTTGCTTAGTATCTTGATGGAGGTTATGATCCTACAGTTCTTATTTCATCTTCCACTACCTGGACAGTTTTCTGGCGTGATTATCTTAGGTTCTGTTTGCACTGCTTGTACCACACACATTAACTGGGCCATCTATTCCTTCTCTTCTCTCACTGAAGAGACAAGGTTGTTGAACGTAATTCTGGGTAATGTAGAAAATACCTGAGGGCCAATCTGAAAGCCTGACAGGATAGCAAGGGAAAAATAAATTGCATTAAATGTTAACAGACGTATATATTAAGAAATTTAATAAAAATGTAATAAATAATTTCATGTTTAATTTAATAAACATGAAATTAATGTGCACAAGTATTGTTAAGGAGCGGCGAGACTTAAATTTTCATTTTTTGGAACGATTTTCATATACATTGATTTTGCACTCTCCATTGCAGTGCTATGCGATTCATACACGTGAAGCCCATGTTAGTAAAATTATCTAGAGCAAGAGAGCCTGTTGAGCTTATAGAATGAATAGAATACAGTGGTTAAATAGTGCTAGTTCTAGCGCTTCACTGAACATGTCATTCAAGTTACAATGCAACTTTTTTGTGATTTAACCATCAAAAATAATGGATCCAGTTTTCTACCTGTATCTTAGCGGTACTTACAACCCTGTGTCGGGAACACCTGGTGCGCTCGTCGCGTTGGTGTTGTGAATGAGGAGGTATTGGCGCTCCGACAGAGCATTCAAGGAGGAGAGAGACGGATGGAGGTGGCCACAAGGACATCTGTTTCTGTTCACCGTGTGGTAGAGAGAGCCTGGGTTGGGTTTCCTCTGGGGACTGTTTTGTTCTCAAAGGGAATTTTGTTTCCAGCAAAGCATGGAAACGAAAATCGGTGTGCGACTGAAAGACGGTGATATATATCCAACATAAAGTAGCACATCACTCTTCCGAAAGCGGCAGGAAAGGCAAAGACTAAGATGATGCCTGTGACATTTTGCAGATGTATTTTTTTCTTTTTTTTTTGCAGTAGCATTAGGGGAAATGAAGGGTGTGTGTTTCTTTCTTCCGTTCCACTGAGACTTTTTTTTCCCGGCGTTTAATGCAGCCCTAGATATATAGGCATAAACCTGCGCCTGCATGTTTGCCTCCAATTCAAACGCCAGAATCTTCACATTCTGACATCTTCTTAAAGTATTAGTACATAGGACAAGAGTACAAACACATGGTGGCCGGCCCCTGTCTGGTTGAAACAGGGCATGTGTTCATAACGGCAGTCCCCTTCTTTGTTTGGCCCCTCATGTTTGGAGACACTATTGGCAGAGGGAGAGAAGTAGGGGGAGAGAAAGAGATCTAGTGAGAGGCAGAGAGCGGAGTCGGGGGGGTAATCACACGTTCTATTTTCCTTCATCAATTCCTCGGAGAGACCAATTCATATTTCACCAAAGAATCAGTTTATGAATTTATATGTATCTAAAGTAAAAACTGATTTATTAACTCGCCAGGTGTCTGAGATCAGACCGAAGGACAGAAGCTGAAAGGAAACAAAGCCATTTATAGCCCAGAAAAATGACAAAGGAGATCTTCAACGAGTCCAGATGGATGAGGCATTACTTTCTTTATCCTCTTTTTTTTTGGTTCCCCTGAAAAAAATCCCTCGGTATAATACATGTATCTCTGATTTAAGAGACGGACCGATCCTTAATGTTTTATGAATGGGGCGGCCATTTCATCTCCATGCTGTAAAACATACATCCTAGAGAGAGGCACAGGGGGAGAGAGGGGGGGAGAGGGTAGAGACACTCTGATGGCATATTTAGCAGATGACCCCTGAGTGCTTTAATGTGGGGTGTTGCAAAGTGAAATTGTCTACACTTGAAACGATGTTAGGGTCTTAGCGAGCGGCGCGGTAAAAAATGTAAGCGTAGGCCAATATCCCTTGATGTCTTTAAAAAACATTATGTGTTCTGCACCGGTTACACCGCCAAAAAGACAGAGCACTGAAAAAAGAGAAGGAAAGAAACTGGCTCTGAAATAAGCTGCAGAGAGCCTGTTTATATTCAAGAAATGTTAATTAGTTAATGTTAATTACTGGAATTCGTTTTTTGACAAATAAACAAAAAGAAGTTCAAGTTAAATTTTTTTACTCCTTCACAAATTTTCTCCTGTCTTGTGAAGTCACTACAGTGTATACAGTCCTCCACTTATAGCCTATCTCTATCCTTTGAGCGGGGCCGGGTCTGTGAGTGTTTGTAGTAATACTGTTTAAAAGAACGGCGTTAGGTAACGCCATTATTTTTTCAGTAACGGGATAATCGAACTCATTACTGTTTCCGTCTTTACAACGCCTTACCGTTACTGAACGTTAAATGCGGTGCGTTACAATGAAATGATTGGATAAACTGCGTAATCCGAACGCACCCCTGGCTCCGTATACAAGCTGCTAGTGAGGAGGTGGGTTAACAGCCAGATAAGCGATTATGATTGGCTAAGGCAGAGTCATGTTTCATGGTAGCCAATCGGAACCAGTGTTTTTACACACAAGCCAGGACACACACACACACACACCACACACACACGCAACAAACACACACACACACACTCTGTGCAAATAGTTACTTTCCCTTAACTAGTTAACTAGTTACTTTTATTAAAGACCAATTCAATAACTAACTCAGTTACCTTTGGAACAAGTAGTGAGTAACTATAACTAATTACTTATTTAAAGTAATGTCCCAACACTGCCAGCAGCCCTGCCTCTCCTCAAACCCCGGGTCGCACGTGACCCCCGCCCAGAGTGTCGGCTCAATGTATAAACATATGCAACCCGCCTCTTTGCTGTACAGGCATCTCATCTCAATGAATGTACTATGCTAGGAACACATGTCCGTGCACGATATCATGTCAAGTGATACGAGAGAAAAAAGGAGCGAACCAGCCGCTAACGCTGAATATTCATAAGTGCATCATCATATTGCATATGTATAACATCTGCCCGGGTTTGCAGCCCCGCTGAAGCCGAGCCCTCTATCCAAAACAATCCAAGCCGAGCCTCTCATCTGGAAGACTATTGTCTTCATCCAAAGTAGTGTGGTCTAGTCTAGTCTGCTGGAGAGAGGGGGTCACTGGTGATATTGACCTAGTCTACTCCAATGTTCTCAGGCCCGTCGGCTCGAGTTCAACTGTGACTGGCGAAAGGCAGGTTGCTTAAATGTCTTTAAGCACAGATTAGAGACTGCGGCCCTTCACTCACACCCCCTTCGTCCCACCTAGCTATTACCGACCACCACAACAGCGGCGGCAGAGAAACAAATTTACACTTAAGTCAACAAAACAGCCACCATGAGGCAGCTCGGCATGTCTGTAAGAACCTTGAGTGATACGTAACTCAACCCAAGATGGCAGCCAAACAATAAACCACCCTCCACAGACACAGACACACTGACACCCAAACACAAACAGAACAGGTGGAGTGTTGTCTGGCGAGCGCAGGGACTTAAGTCGGATTGATGAGGTCATTACTCTGCGTCATGGCTGCAGCGGGGGGGGGGGGGGGGGGGGGGGGTGTTAATCTTAATAAAATACAATGAACCTAAATGAGAAAAAGAAACAGTCACGGGGCTTGATGATGACGAGTGGAGGCGCGTTCTTGTCTGCTCTCCTCTCCCTCGTCTACCTGCTCCGGGGCTGTCAGGGCGCGCCGAAAAAACGGCAAAATGAAGACAAAACACGGGAAGGTGATTCTGTTTTTCCTAATATCTTCTATCCGTGTGGCCTTCAGATTTCTGCTTAGGAACAATATCTAGAAGTAAATCCCCTCCCAACCTCCCTCACTGCGTTCTGCTCCGGCGTTTTCCTGAAGTGCGTTCACATTTTAAATGGGGGAGGGGTGCGGCTATTTGGGAAAATTTACCAGAAATAAGCAGGTTTGCCACTGCCGACGCAAGTCAAGGGGAGACTTTATCCCAGCCGGTATTACCAAGGGCCCGTTTACCCCATGAGCGCTCGGACAGCTTGTTAAATTAATCCTGTGGGGCCGCTGGAAGCAGGATGAGACATATGTGTCGGAATAACCTGGTTGTGTCCTCGCCACGGCAGTGCTGACTCAGACGCAAGCACACACACACACACACACACACACACACACACACACACACACACACACACACACACACACACACACACACACACACACACAAAAATGCTCTCACACACACACACACACACACACACACACGCACCAACGCGGACAAAACAAACAGCATGATCCAAAAAACCCATCTGTCTCCAACTTTGAGTCCATCTTTCATTTATCTTAACTTGTATATTTTTTGTTACACAGCTAAATTCTCATCCATCCATTATGTAAACATTCTCCCTCTTGGGTTGAGCGACGCGAGCCGCCCTCCCTCCTCATCTCCCTCAACAATAATTGTTTTGGGGTTGAGGTTTTTATTCATAACGAGGATGAGCAATGGAAGTTGCTGTCTCGGATCTGATTCTCTCGCCCTCCGTGCTAACAGCTGGTCTCTAACGGCCTCATGAATATCAAAGCCACAGATGCCGAGGTGTCACAACGCAAGACGTTTGGTTTCCTGCACATGTTTTTTCACACTGGATTGCTGATGGAACACATAGAAGACATGGGGCCCTATATATTAACGGTCTGAAACGCAAGTGAGATGCGCGAAACAGAAGTAGCTCTGTGGGCGGCTCTCTGGCGCTGTATCTATTACACCGGGGGATAAATTACTCTTGCGCCTAACGGAAATCTAAAATGGGTTGGTCCGAAATACCTGTAGGTGTGTTTTTGGCATAACATGCAATAAACCAATAAGATTGCCATCGCCCATCCCCTTTAAGGGCCATGAGCGCATTTGAAACTGAGGAGCTGACCACATAAATTAAAAAATTCAAATGGCTCAGTTTAGGTCCAAATAATATGGCCTGATTCACTAAAGCGTTTTCTTCTCCATCTTCTGAAACACTGAGTCGCCATGTAACTTTCGGCAAAGACTTCCCTATATGATATGCGGTAGGGTTAGGGTTAGGGTTAGGGTTAGGGTTAGGGTGATACGCATGATATGCGGTCCTGTGGCCGCAACTGTGGGGCTATTTAATGATATGCGGCAATACATTAGCAAACATTGTTTCTTACCAGTATTGTATACGTTATCGTTATCAACTTGTGTTAATAATATGCATTTGTCTCCCCGTTAATATACACTGCAATGGACTGTATTATGCGTTAGCCTATGTGTTTAGTTTGCGTGTGTTTAAACACACACACGCACCAAGAATAACACGCATTGATTCATTATTTTTTACACTCACTCGCGGTAAAACTATGTCTCTTCACGGTCAAATACTCATCAATCCTAAAAGTTATGGGCTTGTACACGATGTCTGTGTCAAGAAAATATGTGTTTGCTGCACGGTGTTTACAGATGCATTGATTTAAAAGTACAACTTATTGCCGCTGTACCAACGTTATTATTTACCCTAAAACAAGATTTTGTTTTGGAAGGCTGGGATATACTTTGCTCGAGTTTTTTATTGTTGGTATTATTATTTGAATGCATGGCATAACCTACTACAGTGTTCCACATGCTATTTCATTGCAGTTTCACACATATGAACAATCCTTGACATCATGATATTTAAATTAGGCTAATTGCTTGCATGTTTGTGTATAGCCCACGTGTTTGTAAGCTTACGTTACAGTTCCGACCTTCCAAGGCACGTCAAAATAGCAACACCAACTGCGCTATCCTCGAGGGCACTTAAACCAGGATTTTCAGTCAGTGGCGCAATTGCAAAATCGATCTGTAAGATAGCACCATTTATCATTTGCGCCAGAAAACGCCTCTGCTTTTCGCCATCACACCTCACAATAAAGTGTAGTGGCGCGAGTTTGCTGCGGGGGAATATCAGCTTTGTGCCGGGTGCAAACTAGCAACGATACATGTGTCGGTGCAGAAGGTCGGGGTAGAAAGCATGTTTTTGCTTGGCCGTGTGTGAATGAATTCTTTCTAATTATTGTAACTAATGCTACCTATTAACATCGTCTGCTACTTATTGTTCCAGCGTTTTCATGTTGCTGTAAAATCGATGGCATTTGATGGCCACCTCTGGCGAACACACACATAGGCCTACCTATTGCTGTTTTCAAGTGTCACATCGTATTTTCACACATTTTTTACACGGACATCAGCGAGCAGCATGTAATATTAGTTGACAGTTTGGATTTTCTTTGGGTTGCTTTCTCACAAACCTTCTCGAAGACAGACTCAGACTCCAGGATTAGCCAAAAGCTTCAAAATGAACAACCGAATAGTTCCATTGAAATGGTCTATTGAAGTTTTTCATAGCATGCTAATATTATGGCAGTATCTGCCATATTAGTTTCAAAACTGCCTTTCACATATTCAAATACTGCCGTCATGGTCTTGGTCAATTATACTTAAAGGGGGCATATTATGAAAGCAACCCTTTTCCTTGGATTTGGGTACTGGGAGCCCATCACCACGACCTCAGTCTCATCAGCTCCCAGCAGCCCAAGGTTTAGCCTAAGGTGACGGATTCCGGAGGAAAACTGACCTTTGTAGGTCCCAATAATAAATCTCATAATACTGTTTCAGATATAATAGAAAAAAATCATATCTACGTTTTGCCTATTCTCATCATGGTAAATGTAGAATTGTAATGTGTTAAATATCGGGCAGTACATGCCCAAAGGTTAACTATGATGTGGGGACAGTCCACGGAAATCAGGGACGTCTAGTCGTCCTATCACAGCAGCCTACACTGGAGCGTCTTCCCCTGCATTACCCCTGCTCTCCCTGCGGAGGCGCTGTGGCAGTGCAGAATGAACTTCTTTAATGATTAGCATTGATTGAATAGTGATCCTGGTCCACCTTTCCAAGGTCGGCATGAAGGGACTGACAGGCGTACTGGTGAGCAATACTGGCTCAGAGGTACGCGGGAGAGAGAGCATGTGGGCTGTTCATGGTGCCATATCGGCTTTCGGTAACCTGATTGTTGTGAGCACACGCACGCGCACACCCACAAACGTGCACTCACACCAACGAGATCACAAAAAAACACACACACATTCAGATACGCTCCTACAAGATTGCAATTGAATAGGCACACACACACACACACAAACAGACCATCTAGTCTTGGTGATCACACACAGACACACATTCACGCTGTGTGTGTGTGTGTGTGTGTGTGTGTGTGTGTGTGTGTGTGTGTGTGTGTGTGTGCCGAGCAGGGGTTGCAACTGTTAGATCATTACTGCACATCTGTTATTGTTTCAATAGAGCAACAATGAGGGTGTGTAGAATAGTCATGCACCCAGGGGTCTTTGGGAGATGAAGGGGATGGTATGGGATTCACTCTATCGATCTCTCGCTCTTTCTCACACACACACACTTCAATGCACGGCCCTAATGAACCGACAGACTCATTGAATGTAAGGAGTGGTTTTCCTAAGAAATTCTCTCACACAAACGCACACACACATAGGCTACGTGTACACGCAAACTCGTGCGCCACGGGAAACGAGGAAGAAGTAGAGTGAGATAAAAGGGTTAGGAAAGGTTTGAGAGAGAGAGAGAGAGAGAGAGAGAGAGAGAGAGAGAAATTATCCTCCCCTTTTCTCTGAAAAGGGGAGGATAATTTGCTTAAAACCAGTGTTTGTAATAACGCTATTTAAAAGAACGGCATTAGGTAGCGCCGTAATTTTTTCAGCGACGGGGTAATCTAACTAATTACTGATTCCGTCATTACAACGCCGTTACTGTACGTTAAATGCGGTGCGTTACTATTAATTGATTGAATTGAACTGCGTAATCCGAACGCACCCCTGGCTCCACACACAAACTGCTCGGGAGAAGACTGGGTGGGTTAACAACGAGATGAGTGATTATGATTGGCTAAGGCAGAGTCATGTTTCATGGTAGCCAATCGGATCCAGTGTTTTTAAAAACAAGCCAGGACACGCGCGCCACACACACACACACACACACACACACACACACACACACACACACCAAACTTCGATTCGAATAAGCAGAAGAAATGGTGAGTCCGGAGCAATTCGATGAAAAGTTTGCATTTTCTGTAGTATTCGGCAGATGTTCCACAGCCTTTGCAACGAAGCAAATTAAATTCAGTTGGAATTATATTAGGGCCTTGAAAGGGCAGTTCAACCATTTAAAACATCCAAATCCAAAATCCAAATTCTTTGACATACAGCAACTTTTTTTTTTTTGCAGTAATGCAAATAATTACTTTCCCTGGTAACTAGTTACTTTTATTATAGAATAATTCAGTTACTAACTTAGTTACTTTTTGGAACAAGTAGTTAGTAACTATAACTAATTACTTTTTTAAAGTAACGTTCCCAACACTGCTTAAAACCCACCATAGAACACCGGCGGTCGCATTGATATTGATCTAATGATTAAAGCCGGACCCTAATACGTCCCTTTCAGCCCCATCGTAGCAGCACCCCTGCCCCTGGCCCACTTTCATCCATCACGGGGGCTTTTGTGTCCAGTTTAGCACAAGGCTTTTTCTGTCTGGTAACAACCTCTCCCCAGGCTATGTCTGTTTGGACTACTAATCCTGGAGAGGCAGGGGCCCTGTCACCATGGACACTGTACATCGCCACCCCACCAACAGAAACCAACACGGTGACATGGTAACAATCAGGGTGCGTTCATTCACTGTTCATTAACATAGGTCGATGCATTAACGGACGTTAACTGATGTTTAACAGCTAACTCATGGTCTTATAATGATGTACTAATAATGTTCGATTTAGCTAAGGAATTCATTTAGATATTATTTAATAAGGTAAGGGTTATCCCTAACCCTAATCCTATCCCACCAACCCTAGGGCGAACCCTAACCAGAACCCCTTTGCTGCTGCTCTAAAATATTCCTATTAGTTCATTAACTCTGTTTAAAAACGACCATTTTGAATGGTAATGTTTAATAAATGACACAATAGAAGAACGGTGTGGAATAGCTGATGAGGCATTGGTCGGGGTTACCTCCATTTTTCCTTTTCACTTTCCGCCTGCAGTATTCTATTGGTATGCGAGTTCTTCCTTATGACTCCACGGTTTCCTTTGTAGTGTCGCCCGGTCTATGTGAGTTTTTTCTTTTTTCATCGGATAACGCCGTTCCTTCAGCTAAAATGAAAGCCCTCCTTTCATGTTTTATCCTGAGCAGCAGAGAAGAGGGCCTCCGCTACCTGAGTGGTAACATACAGTCGGAGTGGAGTACAGGCCTTTTAAAGGCCTACTAGGCGCCAAAAAAGGCAACAATGCTCAGGCTGTAGGAACCTGCAGAGGTTCACCTTAAGGGCTTAGACTACACGTTTGTGTGTGTGTGTGTGTGTGTGTGTGTGTGTGTGTGTGTGTGTGTGTGTGTGTGTGTGTGTGTGTGTGTGTGTGTATATATATATATATAATGTGTGTGTGTGTGTGTGTACGGACCTTGTTCCCTGGTCGTCTCTGAAGCCTTTGCTTTCCCAGTGTGTCTGTTTGCTGGAGGATCTGCTCACTTTTATGCCTTTGCCCTGAGTCCCTTCTGAGGGAGTGTGTGTGTGTGTGTGTGTGTGTGTGTGTGTGTGTGTGTGTGTGTGTGTGTGTGTGTGTGTGTGTGTGTGTGTGTGTGTGTGTGTGTGTGTGTGTGTGTGTGTGTGTGTGTACTGTTGGTCCCTGTGGACGGTGAAGATGATGTTTTTGACACAGTTTGGTAGGCTCATTAGGACTTGTCACTGTATGAAAAGTAGTCAGTCTGAAGTGTCTGTGTCTTTGTGTATGTGAACATCCGAGTGTGTAAGTGGGTTTGCATTTTTGTGTGTATGATGCTTGAGTGTGGATGTGTCTTGTGTTTTCAGATCTGGGTACGTTTCCACATCTCACTGTGTGTGTGTGTGTGTGTGTGTGTGTGTGTGTGTGTGTGTGTGTGTGTGTGTGTGTGTGTGTGTGTGTGTGTGTAGTTCTATCCCTTTGTGTTTCACATCAGTGTTTGCAGGTGAGTGAGCGTGTACAGATTGTCGAATGAAAGAATAAATGGAATCTGTTTGGACGATGCATAAGAAAACAACCTTCTGCCATTGGGAAACCAGAAAATTAAGTCAAACGCGAGCCACGAATGGCTATGCATGAAGTTAATTTGCTCTAATGGTGTGTGTGTGTGTGTATGTTTGTGCCCGCATTCTAGCTTGCACGGTATATGTGTGCGCATGCATTCCTATGAGTGTGTGTGCACTGTAAATCCCCAAGTATATGTGTACATTGCATCTGCTCTACTCCGTGTGCTGGCGTCTAGGAGAGAGAGCGAGAGAGAGCGAGGGAGAGAGATGATCCGAAAAGCAGGGTAAAGGATTGGACTCTCTAGCATGTTGACAGCGAGGCTGACACTTCATTAATCTAAGCAAATCCCCCCAAAATTTCTCGAGTGTGAATTATATTTTCCTCTATAGTTCCTCTGTAGATTATGCAGTGCATTTCAGAGTGAGGGAACAGCATCAGCCCGGCTAGGGGCCGGCGAGGCCCCCGGCACGCAGAATGCCTGTAAAGCATTTAGGGGACCCGCTAGCAGTGTTGTATAGTAGCGAAGTAGAAATACTTCGTTACTGTACTTAAGTCGTTTTTTTGGATATTTGTACTTTACTTTACTACTTATATTTCTCTGTACTTTTACTTTTACTTCGCTACATTTTGCGAAGAAAACGGATACTTTTACTCCGCTACATTTCGCTTGAAACCTTCGTTACTCGTTACAAAATCAACTCATCTTTAGAAAAAAAAAAAAAGAATCATGAGAGATATGAGAATAACGTCGGGGACTGTGGTAGAACACAGACTGCGAGCCTGTTTGGCGAATCAGCTGTCCCAGCGCACGTTCGCAAAGCCCCCTTGCTTAGTTACTGTTGCTACGTCGATCAAAACTCCTACGACTGTCAACACACAAATGCATGGCTAGGACGAGGGCAAGGGCTATCAAAATTCTACTATTTGTATCAGGCTGGTTTGTACACGCAGTATTACAACACTATCTTATACACTTCACACTCTACTTGCTGCTGACTGAGCACAGTAGATCAATACGCCGCTTGTATCGTTTTCTATCACATACATTTCAAACATGAGGTCCGTTGTAAAAATAAACCAAGGAGTACATGTTTGATCGATCGTCATTAAAGCTGACTTGATACGAATGTAACAACGTTGTTAAACTAGTGAGATCAGATCCAGCCTTGTGTGGTTGCTATAGAAACGCGTTACCTACAGTTGAGCTAACGTTATTCACCGTAGTTCTAAAGGGAACTACTTTTCGAGGGAGATGAACTTAAACAGAGCATACATTTAATAAGCATGCAATACGAATAAGAAAAAGGCTAATTATTAAAGTATTTGAATTGTTTTATTATGTTGGCCGGCGCGAAGTAGAATAAACAGAATAATCACCTCAAGGCAGGGCAATAAACAGTTTGATATGCCCGGCTCGCGGAAGGTTACCGCCCTCGACTTCGTCTCGGGCGGTAAGCCGTCCACGAGCCGGGCATATCAAACTGTTTATTGCCCGGCCTCTCGGTGATTATTCCTTACTTATTCTCAAAATTCTGACCCTTTGCTTTTTTATTAACAGCAGTTACTTGTACTTTTACTTTCAGTACTTAAGTACATTTAATATCAGAAAAGTACTTTTGATACTTAAGTACAGTAAAGATCAGATACTTTAATACTTTTACTTAAGTACTATTCTAAAAGGTGACTTTTACTTTTACTTAAGTAATTTTCCAGTAAGGTATCTGTACTTTTACTTAAGTATGGCTTTTGAGTACTTTATACACCACTGCCCGCTAGCATCAATTATAGGGATAGATCTGAACAGGGAAAAGCCTGCAGTTTTTCCTTTTTGTCGTCATGCGGCACATGTTTAGGCCTGGCCTGGGGAATTTGTATGTAAATATGTATGGATATCTATGTAGTTATTTTAAAAGATTTTCTTTCCTTTTCATGCATCCAGTTCTTGCTGGACGACGATGAACACTAAGGGCCCTATTTTAACGGTCTGAAACGCAAGTGGGAAAGCGCAAAGCGCAAGTAGCTTTGTGGGCGGTTCTACGGCGCTATCGCTATTTTACAGGCGGATAAATGACGCTTGCGCCGCGGCGCAAGTGTCAAAAGGGTTGGTCTGAAGCAGCCTAATTACCCGTAGGTGTGGTTTGGGCGTAACGTGCAACAAACCAATGAGAGTGCCAGCTCCCATCCCCTTTAAGAGCCATGAGCGCATTTGAATCGGAGGAGTTGATATTTTGACAGCGCGTCTGCAGTCTCCGAGAATTTCAAACTGCAAATGGCTTAGTTTATTGCCAAATAATATGGCCTAATTCACACATGGAATATACTGAGTCCTCAAATAAATGTCGGCAAAGAAAACGTATGATAGGCTATAACATATGATATGCGGTAACTGTGGTTCTATTTAATGATATACGCAATACATTATAAACATTGTTTCTTATCAGTATTGTATGCTATCCTATGCATGTGTCCCCGCGGTAATAGACATTGCCATTGATTGTATTATGCGTTACGTGTTTAGTTTGCCCAAGTGAAGGAGTTCAAGTAGCCAACCTCGGGGTCTTGTTCGCGAGTGAGGGAACTATGGAGCGTGAGATTGGCCGGAGAATCGGAGCAGCGGGGGCGGTATTGCGTTCGCTTTACCGCACCGTTGTTACGAAAAGAGAGCTGAGCCGCAAGGCAAAGCTCTCGATCTACCGGTCGATCTTCGTTCCTATCCTCACCTATGGTCATGAGGGTTGGGTGATGACCGATAGGACGAGATCGCGGGTACAAGCGGCCGAGATGAGTTTTCTCAGAAGGGTGGCTGGCGTCTCCCTTAGGGATAGGGTGAGAAGCTCAGCCATCCGTGAGGAACTCGGATTAGAGCCGCTGCTCCTTTACTTAGAAAGGAGTCAGCTGAGGTGGTTCGGGCATCTGGTAAGGATAACAAATACGATGCAAATTAAATTTAAATGAAGTGAAATTTCGAGGTTGGAAACTGGGCGCCTTACAGAGCACACACGCGCACCCGCATTCATTCATTCTTTTTAACACTCACTCGCGGTAAAACAATGCTTTTCACGATCAAATAGGCCTACTCATCAATCCTAAAAGTTATGGGCATGTAGGCCTACACGATGTCTGTGTCAAGAAAATATGTGTTTGCTGTACGGTGTTTGCAGATGCATTGATTTAAAAGTAGCCTACAACTTATTACCGCTGCATCAGCTGTTCTTTCCCAAATAATTTACCAAGAATGTGCGGCTAGGTAGATGAGAGAAGCAAAGTGTATGCGCGAGGTGCACAAGCAATCCGTATGCATCGCATGCGCCCTTAAAATAGCGTCTGAACAACGCGCCACTGACTTTAAACCAGGTATTTCCTGGTCAGTAGCGCAATGGTTTTCAGAAACGTCAAAATACCGTTTGCGCCAGAACACGCCTCCTCCTTCCGCCGAACCGCCCCTTGGGGCGCAAGATCATTCCCTAATTTACCGGCGAGTGGCGCAGGTGGCAAAAGAGCGCTCTGCGCCAGTTGTAAACTAGCAACGACACATGCGCCAGTGACTAAGTCACTTGCGCCGGATGCAAGATAGGGCCCCAACTATGAATGAACGGATGTCTGCAGCTATTTGGAAACAACATGGGGATTTGTAAAAGCAAAATCTATTGTTATTGTGAAATCAAGCACTCAATTATAGTGTGTGTGTGTGTGTGTGTGTGTGTGTGTGTGTGTGTGTGTGTGTGTGTGTGTGTGTGTGTGTGTGTGTGTGTGTGTGTGTGTGTGTTGTGGTCCTCATTGGGGCTTGTCCTGCAGTGTGTGATTATGACACCAGTTCTCCCATGAAGACTCATTCACCGATAAACACGAATAAAGATTTGTTTTGAATGATAACATAAGAGAGAATATTTTGCATGATGAATCTTTGGCGTGAGCCCCATCACGGATCCAGTACGACGTATGGGCTCTGCATATCCTGCCAGGACTAGCAGGGGCGGAGCCATCCCTTGGACCGGTAGACTGTGGCAGACGTGGTGGTGGTGGGGTTTGGTTGTTATTCAATGGGATAACAGCATCACTGGCTGGGGCCCGTGGTGCTGGAAGGAGGTTGGTGATGAAACATGTCAGGTGTCAAGACAGCTTTAGGGGCCCCTGTCACCTCTGGGGGCCAGGGGAGAACTCCTGATTTACATTCTCTCTCTGTTTCTCAGCTAGTCTGATCTCTCTCTTTCTCTTACTTTCAGTCTTTTCATCTCTCACTATCTGTCTCTTTATCTCTTTCTTACCATCTTTAGAACTCTCTGTCTCTGTCTCTTTCGATCTCTGTCTCTTGATTACTGTCTCTATCTCTCTGATTTTGTCTGTCTTTCTCTCTTTGGGCCCTATCTTGCATCCGGCGCAATTGACTTAATCACTGGCGCATGTGTCGTTGCTAGTTTGCAACTGGTGCAGAGCGTTCTTTTCCCTCCTGCGCCACACGTCGGTAAATTAGGGAATGATCTTGAGCCCCAAGGGGCGGCCCGGCGAACGGACGAGGCAAGTTCTGGCGCAAACGTTCCCTGGTGCTATCCTGCCGTTAGAAACCACTTGCGCCCCAAACCAGAAAATTCCTGGTTTAAAGTCAGTGGCGCGTTGTTCAGATGCTATTTTCAGGGCGCATGCATAATGTTGCTTGTGCACCTCGCGCATGCACTTTGCTTCTCTCATCTACCTAGCCCCACATTCTTGGTAAATGATTTGGGAAAGAACAGCTGATACAGCGGTACTAAGTTGTATTTTTAAATCAATGCATCTGCAAACACCGTACAGCAAACACATATTTTCTTGACACAGACATCGTGTACATGCCCATAACTTTAGGGCATTAACTTTAGGATTAATGAGTATTTGATCGTGAGAAAACATTGTTTTACCGCGAGTGAGTGTTAAAAAGAATGAATGACGCGCGCGAGCGTGTGCGTCCATCTGTTTGAACACACGCAAACTAAACACGTAACGCATAATAGCCCATGGCAAAGTATATTAACGGGGGGACACATGCCTATAAGGAACACAAGTCGATAACGATAATGCATACAATACTGATAAGAAACTATGTTTATAATGTATTGCGTATATCATTAAATAGAACCACAGTTACCGCATATCATATCATATACGTTTTCTTTGCCGAAGTTTATTTGAGGAAGAAAACCTTATTCCCTGTGTGAATTAGGCCATATTATTTGGCCATAAACTGAGCCATTTGAAGTTTGGAATTCATGTGCATCTGTCTCATTGGAGACTGCAGACGCGCTTGTCAAAATATAAATTCATCAGATTAAAATGCGCTCATGGCTCTTAAACAGACCCGGCGCCAAGGGCGGGCCAGACCGGGCCGGGCCCGCCCATTTGATGTCTTTGCCCCCGCCCACTTGATGTCTTTGCCCTTGTAAAAATAAAATGTATTTTACTTTTTTATTTTATTTTTTATGCTAAGATATTTATGATGTCAGATACTATTTAAAATCTCAAAAAATAATTGTTAAACTCAATAAAAAATGTGTAGAAAATAGAGATGTGATTGACATATGTGTAAACCTATCGCTATTCAGAATTCGTCACACCGAACGACGGCATTAACCGGCAAATTCAAATTAGTAGCCTAGCCTGCTCTGGTGTTTTAAAAAGAAAATGGATATCAGACGCTGGTTAAAAACTAATTGGCCTACTTATCCGGAAAAAAACCCTGCAGTTACTGCAAGTAAAGTTAGCTCTAACCCTGACCGGGCTGAGCCTCTTGCTGGAGCTGGATTTGAGTTCCCGCCGCTAGCTGTAACAACGCAGCCGCTATTAGCCCTCTCCTCCGAGACGCCTTTTACCTCTCACTCCGACCCGCCAGGAGTAACAACACCCTCCGCCTCCTCCTCGCCTCCACCAATCATTTCCTACAAATTCTGGTGAAAAGAGTCTGTTCACATGCCGACGTCATGGGTCCCGACCGGCGCTTTCATTGGATTATGCGACAATGTTTTGGCCGAGCACATGATGCAATGTTGCGAAAGTTTTGTATGTTTATGTTTATTTGCTCGTCTGCGTGGCGCGGAATATTGCTGTTGGCGTCTGTGGTATTTAATGTGCCGCCGCGCACACAATGCAAATGTGATTTGTATTTGGCTGTTTGGGTGTGTTAAAATGTAGGCTATTATTTGCGAACTGCGTGCGTCTTAAGGCAATGCTGTTGTTGGCCATGCTGATGTGTTTGCGCTGCTGTGGACTGTTGCAATTGAGTTTTTTGTAGGCTACACCTGTCTGTCATAATATAGATGTGGGCCCTCCCACAAAATCTACGTGCCCCCTGTATAGATTTGCTCTGGCGCCGGGTCTGCTCTTAAAGGGGATGGGAGCTGGCACTCTCATTGGTTTATTGCATGTGAAATAAATAAATAATAATAATAACATTAATATATATGAAAGAATATGTCAAATATAGTATAAAGAGAGATTATGAGGAATACAGGAAGTATATATTAAATAAATATTAATTATTGAACTGTGGAAAAGGGGTAGGATTAAATAAGTGTTACACTTCTTCCTACTCCTTTTCAGACATATCAATTGAATGTATGTAATTTTTTCTTTTGTGAAATAATTGGCACATCGCTTTTGTTTATTGGCGTTATTTGCGATGTTTGATTTGTATTTTGATACGTCTGAAATAAATGAAATCAATCAATAAATGAAATCAATCAATCATGTTACGCCCAAACCACACCTACGGGTTATGAGGCTACTTCAGACCAACCCTTTTTAGATATGCGCCGGGCGCATTTTTCGCGCCGGTAAACTAGCGACATCGCCGTAGAACCGCCCACAAAGCTACTTGCGCTTAGCGCTTCTCACTTGCCTTTCAGACCGTTAAAATAGGGCCCTTTGTCTATCGCCCTCTCTCTCACTATCTCTCCGTCACTGTCTCACTCTGGTACTTTGCTTCTCTGTTTCTGTTTCTCTCGGTCTCTGTCCTTCACACTCTTTCTCTATCTCTCTCTCTCTCTCTCACGCTCTCCCCACTCCCCCTTTCCCATAATCGTACTGTAGTTTTTCCCTCCACACTTCTCTATCACCCTTGCATGAGTTGCGGTCTCCATCTGAAGGCAACACAGTTATATGGCGTTGGAGGAAATTATCACTCACAGGAGTGAGCTTTAAAGGAGATGTTTACTGTGCCTCGTAGATCCTTGTAGAGTTTTAATGTAGCCATCAATTCCCACATCTAATATAGGACAAAGGATAATAGCAAAATCCAATTAAAAGATGTACCCGACAGATGCAACTGACAAAGGGGCCTCCCATAGGAGAAAATAAAGACATGGGAAGGTGTGCAACATCTGCCTTTTAAATGTGACCATATTTACTCATACTGCGCTCTGTGCCTTGCTCTACGCACATCACTAAGATCCTTCAAACCTTCACAACATCTCTTCAGCATTGTTGAACCCATCCCTGTCCCCAGTAGCTTGTGACATCTTCTAGTAAACTGCGACCTCATTCCCTAAAGTTTTCATCTCCCGACAGCACGCCTGGAATGGGATGCTCCTTCGGAGTGTGTTTGTGTGCATGTGTCTAGCCATTGTTTTCAAAGATTACAGTTGTAATATGAGCAGGTCAACACACACCGTGTGGTAAACCTGGTTTGGAGGGTGGACCTTCACCTATTCATTCATGCGTTCAAAAAGCATGTTGAAATTGGAATAGAGAAAAACAATCATCTTGTAAAAAAGGTAAACTCATTTTAATTTAATAAAATCGAGCATATGCAACATGACTTTTCCTGCCCCATTAGGTCGCCGGTCATGTAAGTCCAATTACAAATATAACCGCAAGCGGTGATTAACAGGGTCCGAGCAAAATTAAAAGTAAAATACAAACTAATGGAAGATACATAAACATGACATAGAATTGTCCTATTTAAGGAAAGATGTTCCACTTATGAACCTGAACTGCAGCCTCAATCACAGGGTCAAAATGTCTATTGATAAGCACATATTTCTCAATTGAATTAAGGGCTTTCTTCAAAGCATATACCTGAAAAATCTTTGAAATTCTGGGGAAATTAAACATTTGTAGTCGAGAACACTAACGGAAGAAATATAAATAGGAAATAGGAAAAAATGGTTAATAAAGAAGTTCCCCTTAATGCGATTCTGTATCTTGGCAGTCCGATTCTTGGAAACTAATGAGCCGGAATGTTGATTGCCTGATGAATTTCAGGTGCTGTTCAATGTTGTGTTTCTTAAATGAGTGGCATTGACAGAATGTCATGTTCAGCTTGTCCATAATGCTCAAAGCACGATTCAAATTCTCAACCTAAGGATCACCAGTACAAGGCATTATCCCGTTGAGCCACTGACATTCCTGAACTGCATGAAGCCTCATTCACATGGTGGAATTGTCGATTGATAAGCACACATCAAGAAAACTCCAAGCACACATTTCACAAGAGAATTAAGGGCTTTCTTAAAAGAGTACAGATCTGAAAATTTTGACCGTTAATGGTATCCACCTAATGATAGCCGTATGGTAGTTATACAATAACAAAATAGTCATATCGGCAAAACGGGTTGAGACTGTGGACGTTTGGCTTTTCTATGAAATTGTGGGAAAAGTAAACATTTTTAGAGCAGAAGACCGGGGTGAAAAAGATGCATCTGATTTTAGAGATTAATATGATGAAAGAATTTTGAGTCCAGGTCAATCTGGTATGGAGAAATAGGACTAGTCCATATTTTTTTTAAAATAGCGCCACCTTTGGGTGCAGTACCACAATTTTGGTTCATGGTTAATGTGGGGTATTGGTAGCCACCTAATAATAGTCTGTTTTTTTTTATATGATATCAAAATGGTCACATATATTAAAAATGGGCTAACTGCTCCAAATGTATTGGCCAATAATTCTCAAATGGAACTGAATAAAACATTCTGTTCCATGATTTTTATGAGGCTTGGTCTAAAGATTTTATGCGGCGATTTTGGTGAATTTTTGATTATTTTTGTAGCCTGTGAATCTTTTTATCATGTTTAGCTTTAATATGAAATTGTGGGAAAAGTAAAAATTTTAGGGCGTAAGATCAAGGGTTTTATAAATGCATCTGATTCTAGAGATTAATATTCTGGAAGAATTTTGAGTTAAGGTCAATCTGGTGAGGAGAAATACGCCTAATTCATGATATTTTACAATAGCGCCACCTTCGGGTGCAGTACCACAAAAGCACCTGAAAATGTCAAGAGTTTGACTTACGGTATAGGCTGCAGTATGACTTTTACAGAATTTCCCCCGGAGAAAGCCCGGGGCAAGAATACGGGCTGAGCCTGCTGAGGTAACAGCAGGCTCCCCCAAAGATGTTGACAACCAGAGGGTTGCAAGGATGGAAAATCACATTCCAAGTACTACAAACATTGGGAGTACAAAATAAAAAGTTTGTAACTTCAAAGCAGTGTGGGGAAAATCAAAAAATGCAACTCATGATGTTGTTGAAAATGAAAAACCAGGTGAGTGTGTTGTTCAGGAGGAGGGGAACAATATTATCACAGAACCAGCAGAGAGTGTATTGGCTGGTCCCATCTCTGCACTTGCCTGTTTCTTAAAAGGAAACAGGCAAGTGAAACCTGTGGCTCTAAAGCAAAAAAAAAAAGCAGCTAGTGAGGAGGAGGAGGAGATGGAGGAAAGTAACAGACAGCCAGCCCCTCACCGACTCACCACTGGCTACTGCTTCACAGCTGGATGAGATGTACTCAGTAGATAGCATACATGTGTTCTCGCAAAAAATATGAAAAACTTCCAGTATGAAGACATATTGCAGACAAAAAAATGCTATTGCTACCTGTAAAATCTCAGATGACCTTCAGAGAGGAGGGAGGGTTCACTGAGAAGGAGTATTACAGATTGAAAAAATTGGACCGAGACTAACAAAAGAGCTAAGCAATGATGAAGATGCAGAGTGTATATAAAGAAGTGTGCCTGCTGTCTCTGCTAGCCTGTGTGTCTCTCATAACATCTGTTTTAATGAGTCACTTTAAACCACTTTCCACTCTCAATGTGAATTGAGCTAGAGATGTGAGGGAGAGGGCTTGCATTTTTGAAACTTTGAAACTGAAAAAAATGAATGTAATGATGCAGATAGTGATGTTTTTAATGAAACAGACTGGAGGAGGGAGTTTGACGGACAGGTCTTTTTAAGCCATTTTAAAAGCACAAGTGCAGGAGTGGCTCTCCTTTTTTTCAAAAGACTTTTGACCTGTATCACATGTGGTGGAGGAGCGGGCAAAGTATGAGCGTTTTAATATTGTATGTATTCATTTGTATAACTCTGGCCCTGGCAGAGTTCAGTTTTTGATCAAACTCAGTTTGATTTTAAATCAGTGTGGGCCAGAGGATTTTTTTATTTTTGGGAGGGGATTTTGACTGCACAGCAAACGATACCTATGATAGAAACCAACCAGAACCACACGCACCCTCTCAGAAGGCAATGCTATCACTAATGGAAACTCACAATCTGAGTGACGTATGGAGAAAGATTCACCACAATGCGAAACAGTACACTTGGGTCCACAGCAGAGAACTGGTTTTATCTTTAGCTAGGTTAGACAGGTTTATTCTTTTACGCATCATTTTTGTGTAATATATGTCCAGTAGGTTTCTCGGACCATTCAATGGTTTTATGTGAGGTTTTTATTGCAAATCTTAAGAGTAAGTCTGCCTATTGGCATTTTAACAACACTTTTTTGATTTTTTGAGAGGTTATAGAGAGAGGAAGGGGGGTTTTATTTGTTTAAAACAATGGTGGGACCGTGGTAAAATACAGATAAAGCAGCTTTGTCAGCAGTACACTCTCAATGTTTCTCGTGACATCACCAAGTCTATGAAAGATCTGGAGATAGATATAGTGGAGCTGCAGAGTTCTGCACAGTCCACAGGAAATGGAGGTTGTATCGAAAACCTCAAATCTAAGAAAGCCATGCTGGCTGACCTGCTGGGCGCTAGAGCGCAGGGGGCGCTACTCCGCTCACGTTTCCAGAGCACTGCTCTTATGGATTTTCCCTCCAAGTTTTTCTTCAGCCTGGAGCAGAAGAACGGCCAGAGCAGACAGATTCAGACTTTTATGTGCAGCTCTACAGCAGTGACCATCAAGAGGACAATGCTGCCTTCAACTCATTCTGTCAGGTCCTGCCCACAGTGTTAGAAGAAACCAACACGGAGCTTGAGGGGCACCTGACTGAGGCAGAGGCATCGATGGTCTGCCCTCTGAGTTTTACAGAGCTTTCTGGGCTGAGCTGAAAGACGACATGCTGGGGGTCACATATACACACACACACACATATACATACAACATAAATACACATACATACACAAAAGATAAAAGATACAACCTAAGAAAAACAAAATATACAAATAACAAATTTAAGGACAATATAAATACAACACCATATATACACATACATATATATATATATATGTACACATACATATGTACACATACATACATACACATACACATACACATACACATACACACACATACATACATACATATATATATATATATATATATATATATATATATATATATATATATATATATATACTAGAGCTGTCAGTTAAACGCGTTATTAACGGCGTTAACGCAAACCAAATTTAACGGCGTTAAATTTTTTATCGCGCGATTAACGCAATTATTTTATAAAAAAAAATAAAAAAAACTTTTTTTTTTTTTTCTTTGGCTCAAAACAAAGAAGCAGTAGCCTGACTGCTATGTTCAAATGACATTTTTTAAAAGCAGTCGTTTAATTGCACTATAGGCTCTTTTTTTGTATCGTCCTGTTTTGATGCCAATGTTGCCAATGTTGTTATCAATAAAAAATCATTTGCACAAGGCAAGCCGATGCACTTCACCATGTTGATAAGAGAATTAAAATGAGAAGAATTATGGGACAAAAAAATCAAGGGATATTTAGCATGGAAAAAGAATTTGCGATTAATTAGAGTTAACTATGACATTAATGCGATTAATCACGATTAAATATTTTAATCGCTTGACAGCTCTAATATATACACATATACACACATGCATACATATATACATACACATACATATACACATATATATATATATATATATACACACATATATATATATATATATATACACATATATATATATATATATATATTAGAGCTGTCAGTTAAACGCGTTATTAACGGCGTTAACGCGAACCGAATTTAACGGCGTTAAAAATTTTAACGCGCGATTAACGCAATTACTTTATAAAAAAAAAAAAAATCTATTATATATATAAAAAGCGATTAATTAGAGTTAACTATGACATTAATGCGATTAATCACGATTAAATATTTTAATCGCTTGACAGCTCTAATATACATATATATATATATATATATATACGTACGTACATACATACATACATACATACATACATACATACATACATGCATACATACATACATACATACACACACACACATACATATATATACATACATACATACATACATACACAAAAGACAGCACTGTACAAAAAGAATTGTACAGTATTGTGCAAAAGGTGCAAGAATTATAGTCCTTGTTTGAGGTCAGAGATTACAGAGAGGGACGGTGTCTGACATTCTAAGGGAGGCGTTGTAAATTTTAATGGCCACAGGCAGGAAAGATTTCCTGTGGCGCTCTGTGGTGCATCTGGGTGAGAGGAATCTCCTGCTGAAGGTGCTCCTCTGCAGGGCCAGTGTGTCATAGAGAGGGTGTGAGACATTGTCCAAGATGGACTGAAACCTGGACAGCATCCTCCTCTCTGCCACGGTCGTCAGGGTGTCCAGTTCCTCCCCCACAACATCACCGGCCCTCCTAATCAGTCTTTCAAATCCGTTGGTGTCTGCAATCCTCATCCCACTGCCCCAGCATGTGACAGCGAAGAAGATTGCACTGGCTACAACAGACTCGTAAAACATCCTCAGCATCGTCCGGCAGATGTTAAAGGACCTCAGCCTCCTGAGGCAAAAGAGTCGGCTTTGGCCTTTTTTGTAGACAGCCTCTGCATTTCTAGACCAGTCCAACTTGTTATTAAAGTACACCCCCAGGTACTTGTACTCCTCAACAGTGTCCACTGGGACCCCCTGTATGGAAACAGGGGTCACAGCTGCTGTTTTCTCCCTCCTCAGATCCACAATGAGCTCCTTCGTCTTTGTCACGTTGAGTTGCAGGTGATTCAGATCACTCCAAGTGACAAAGTTGTCCACAACAGTCCTGTATTCACGGTCATCCCCCTTTTCAATGCAGCCAACTATTGCTGAGTCATCAGAAAACTTCTGAAGGTGGCAGGACTCAGTGCAATAGATAAAGTCTGAGGTGAAAAGGGTGAAGAGGAAGGGAGAGAGGACAGTCCCCTGTGGGGCCCCAGTGTTGCTGACCACCTTGTCAGACACACAGTTCTGTAGGCGTACGTACTGTGGTCTGCCCATCAGGTAATCAACAATCCAGGACACGATGGGGGCCTCCACCTCCATCGCAGTCATCTTCTCACCCAGTAGAGCCGGACGGATGGTGTTGAAGGCACTGGAGAAGTCAAAGAACATGACTCTCACAGTGCTTGCCGGCTTGTCCAGATGAGTGTAGACTCTGTTCAGCAGGTAGATGATGCCGTCCTCAACTCCCAGGCGGGGCTGGTAGGCGAACTGTAGTGGATCAGTGAAGGGCCTGACCATAGGCCTTAGCTGCTCCAGGATGAGCCTCTCCAGGGTCTTCATGACATAGGACGTCAGGGCCACCGGTCTGTAGTCCTGAGGGCCGTTGGGACGCGGCTTCTTAGGTACAGGAACGAGGCAGGACGTCTTCCACAGCACGGGGACCCTCTGGAGGTGCAGGCTCAGGCTGAAGACCAGACTCAGTACTCCACACAGCTGATGGGCACAGGCTTTAAGCACCATGGGCAACACACCATCGGGGCCTGCAGCTTTGCCTGAGTGGAGTCTTGTTAGCTGTCTTCTCACCAGGTCAGGCGTGAAGGACACTGTAGAGGTGACAGTTGGGGGAGGGGTGAGGTCCTCAGGTTGTAGAGGACATGATGTGGAGTAGGTAGGAGTGAATTGAGGTGTCAAGGGGCAGACAAGAGGTCTGTAAGGAGAAGGAGTAGGGGGAGGTGGAGTGGCAGTAGGTGTTTGGCAGCCAGCAGAAGAGTCTTGTGGGGGAGGGGCCACTGTATCAAACCTATTGAAAAATAGGTTCAGTTCATTGGCCCGGTCCACACAGCCCTCCAACCCCATGCCACCAGTCTTCTGGAACCCAGTGATGTTTCTCATACCACTCCACACATCCCTCGTGTTGTTTTGCTGGAGTTTATTCTCCAGCTTTCTCCTGTATCTGCCTTTTGCCTCCTTGATTGCAAGTTTGAGTACCACCTGTACTCTCCTCACCTCATCACGGTTGCCATCTCTGAACGCCCTCTTCTTTTCATTCAGGATGGCCTTAATGCCCTTTGTGATCCACGGCTTATTGTTGGCATAACAGGTAACAGTCCGAGCAGGGACATTGCAGTCCACACAGAAGTTGATATAGTCCGTGATGCACTCGGCCAGTCAGTCACCTCAAAGCAGCCCTGCAGTGCCTCATAAGCCTCCCCCGACCACCTCCTCACAGTCCTTGTGGTCGTAGGCTTCCTCTTCACCAGAGGCACATAGCAGGGTTTGAGGTGAACCAGGTTATGATCTGACCTGCCCAGAGGGGGGAGAGAAGAGGAGATGTATGCATCCTTAATGTTAGCATACATCAGGTCCAGGGTCCTCTCCTCTCTGGTAGGACAGCTCACATATTGCTTGAAGGTCGGCAGAACTCTATCCAAGGTGACGTGGTTAAAGTCTCCCGAAATGATGATGAGGGCACTGGGGTGTTGAGTCTGGAGTTTGGAGATGGTGGTGTGGACGATGCTGCTGGCAGATGTTGGGTTTGCAGAGGGAGGGATATACAGTACAACAATGATAACATGCGGGATCTCTCTAGGCAGATGGTATGGACGAAGTCCAACGGCAAGCAGTTCAGCATCCGGGCTACAGAGCTGTTCTTTAATGGTGATGTGACCAGGATTACACCAACTGCTGTTTACAAAAACGGCAACCCCCCCTCCTTTCCGCTTACCGCTCTCAATACAATCCCGGTCAGCTCGGATGGTGTGGAAGCCATCCACAGAGACTATATGGTCCGTAATGTCCCTGTGCAGCCATGTCTCAGTAAAACACATCAGGCTGCACTCCCGGTACTCCCGGTGAATCCGCGTCAGCGCTGTCAGCTCGTCCATTTTGTTGCTAAGAGACCGCACATTTCCCATAACAACCGAGGGGAGACACGGCTTAAATCTTCTCCTATCCATAAGCCCTTCCCGTCTCGACCCTCCTCTCATCTCACGACATTGTTTCCCTCCTCTGCATCCCCGGTGAGCTTTCCTCCAGAGTTCAGGTGGGATATCAGCTGGTCTGTCCACTATGCCGGTCGGCATTAGCGCAAGCCTCGTTAGAGAGGGTAGGACTTCACCGGGTTAGAAGTGAAACAAACTAGAACGAACAAAAGTATTAAAAGTTAAGAAAGTTAAAAAAAGCGAACTCAAAGGCTGGAGCAACGTAACCGGCAGCCTGCAGCTTTCGCGAACGCGCACGATCCTAATAGGGATTAGGTTTAAGGATATGGTTAGTGGGTTTAGGTTAGAGTTAGTATTTAACCTAACTAGATGATGTATAAATATGTAATTTAGTTGACGTGAACACCATAACCTTGGTTAACATGAACACTATTAGTAAACAGAAACATTGGTACATGATTAGTAGACCAACAGTGAACAGCTGTTTAACTGTCAGTTAATACCTGATTGTACCCTATACTGTACCCTAAAAGTGTTACCCACTTAGTAATGCCTATGGTCAGTTCATTTCATAGCATATTTCACCCCCTCCCCTCAGAAAACAGAACATTTGAACATTAAAAAGTCATGAGGATTTCAAATTGGAAAACATCCCATATATTTTGTATTGGTTGAAAGTGTTGAGTGGAAAAATTATACTTGGATTGGAGAATGGGAGCGATATAACAGTTCAGTGGTCCAGAACAGTGGGGGCTGGGGGGGGGGGGGGGGGGGGGGAAGGCTCAATGTTATTGAACTTTAATCCAATTGGTGTGTGAGATACAGGTGGACAGAGGCTCTGAGGCATTTGCAGCCTGAAGGCAAAGTCTTGTTTTCCCTTCCGGGGAACGATGTATGGAATAATATCAGTCGGGTCTAATACTAGGATACGTATTCTTGGTTACATGCTCGTCAGAGGCAAAGAGAGTATAGAAAAGTAAAGTATTATTAATGAGAGCACATGTTCCCTCATGAGAAATAACGTAATATCTGATCATCTGTCTCTGTGAACACGCATTCTGTGTTCACTTGTTTTGGGTTGAATTAAAGTGCCATTGAATGGTGCTGTTCTGCTCTCTTTGGCTCTCGCTCTTTATAAAGAATTAAAAAAACTCAATAACAGTGTTCTGCCCACTCCAACTGGCTGTGCAACTGTGTGACATGAATTAGCGTAGCTCGGCTGGCCGGGTGCCTTGTGTGGTTATCACTATCGATTAGCATTGACTGCTGATACTGGCTACAGATACTATACTAGCTTGTGGCTTAAAATTAAATGGGCATTTCTAGTCAATGCTGATCTATTGTGATTCCAATAATTTTATCAATTAAATCACATCCTATAACAGATTTATTAGTTTTTTAGAATTCTGAAACTCTCCTGCCTGACTTACACATTGCTACTTGAAAAACACAATCAATCTGTGCTTATTTTTCATTGGACAAGCACATATATATCAAAGGGCAAATGTCATGGAGGCCATTTTGTGCATCCTACATCGGAGCAAGCTTCGGTTTCATCAGTAATGTTTAGTGAACTCATTCTTGCATGCAGATGTCTTCATTCATAAAAAAATGAAAACATTCGGGAGTATGCAAATGATTCTAAAGAGGTCTATACTCCGTGGGTAGCCCAACCTTCTCCAGTGAACCAAGAAAGCCTGCTCCGTGAAGGCGTAGGATTTATCCCCCTCGGTTTCACACATAACAGGCAAGATGGTGAAAATGCCGGGCGTGCCAAGCCGCGACCAAACCAGCTTGGCAATGTAAACTGAGTGTGGAAGTGTGGAGGTCTGGTGGACCCTCCAGGGCCGCAGGACCACGTCGCGTGTGAGGTCGAAAGGGTTCACCTTGTCAGACTAGGGGAAGCATTGAGTGGCCCCAAGTGTGGAGGTGTTTATTTCATGCATTTGCATTTGGATGATTTATAGGCTATTCATAAATTAATTTATAGTATGAGATGAGTCCCTGATATCGTAGGTTGCATGATCTCTTGTTAAAAAACAACAACATCAACATCTATGGATTTACAGATTTACAGTGTTTAAAAAGAAAACAGGATTTATAGCGTTTTGAAAAAAAATTGAAATTTACTTGGAATTTATAATCAACAATATTGTTATTTGATTTAAAAATCATTGTTCAGCAAGTTCAGACAGGGCCAACAAACCATTTTAATAGGATCAATATGTGGTTCTAGGTAGAAAATGTCATTTTACAGAAAACTATTAAAATGGATTTATAGCGGTTTGGAAAAGAGCTCCTCATTTCTAGAGGGAACTATTTTTTCATTTAATACCAGAAGGCATAAATATAAAAAGGTAAACAAACATAGGATGACTGAATAATAATTTTCCTGTAGAGATAAAAAAAAAGGCAAAAATAAACGGATTTGCCAAGAATATTCGGAAAATAAAATAGTACTAGTCTATCCATAATTTACATTCTAGTTGACCATATTACAGAAGTTTACTCTGCAGAAATTGCCCACTGACGGGTCTTCTTTTTGGTGAAATCCCTGATGAGGTCCTTTAAATCCAATGCTCTCTTTTGATTTCAAAGGAGAGTAGAGCAAGACTGTTCAGTCTATCCTGGCACATGGTGGACCTCAAGTTGGTTTTAACCAGTTTCATCTTGCTGAAAGCCCGTTCTCTGCCAGGAACACTCACAGGTAATTTGCAGAAAATCCTCAATGCGATGCAAGTTTCTCCAAAAATGCTCTGTAGCTGCAGACTTTATATGGCATTGAGGAGCTGAAGAGGTGAAAGGTTGTGAGGAAATGTGGCGTCATATAATATTTTTAGGTGCTAAACTTAAATCTCAAATCCAGCAGTAAGATCGTTGGGATTTGTTCTTGTCAGAGTCCGGCATGATCATTTTAGTTGTTCTCCTGACATATCAGGATAAAATGGGCACAAAACTTTCAGATATGCCGGCTGTGGTCTGGAATCTTGAACTCAATGCACTGATGATGCTATCCATTGCAACAAAAATGTTCTGATTTCTGAATGTTTGCAGAATTGTCTTCATATGCATCTTCATCTTCAGCATCTTCATCAGGCATACGTTTCCCTTTCTGTTTCTGCTTCCCTCCACTTTGAAACTGAGTGGGGATGTTCATGCTTTAGGCTACTAGCGATGCCTCAGCAAGAGGCGAGTCCCATTCATCCCGCAAAGCCTGCATTTCATCCTGTAGTGCTCTTAATGTTTGCTGCCAGAATATCCACTTCCATCATCTTCTATCACATATTCCCTACCTACAATATCAGGCCCCTCTATAGGAATGATACGGGCCAGGCCGCAGGGCTGGGTCCGGCCCAAGCCCCCAGGAACAGTGAATACTTGCGCAATCCACCAGTACTCAGCGGCCAAGCCTGGTATTGCAGCTGTTTAAGCGGGCTGTGGATGGGTCACTCGATTCAAGGGGCCCAGAAGTAGATATCGCTGTTCACTCCAATACAAGTAGGGAACAGGAATGTATCTCCGCAAAAAGTGTCTGGATATCCATCAAAGGCTCATAAGTTCAGGCCTTGAATCAGGGACAGGGACACAGAAGCAAAACTCAAAAGACCGCAGTATGTTTAAACCAATAACGCTTTACTAGAAAATGGTAACAAAAATGCTCTCATGGAGGGAAAAAACTATAACAAAAGGTGCTCGCTAAGGAGGATACAAAAACACAATTAAATGCAGTAGTATCTGCAAGTGTCTGGGCACAAAAAACTAGCAAATACTGAGGCTTGACAATACCCAGGGGACGAACTGACATTAGACAAAGGGAAACAAGGGCTATTTATACATGAGGGAGGGGAACACAGGTGCGACGAATCAGGGACCCGGGAGGCAATCACAGTGGAGGAAGTCAAGTGCCTGAAACGAGAGGGAAAAGGGAACTACAAAATAAAACAGGAACGGAACGACAAGACATGAGTGATTTTAACTGTACATGAAAATGCTCAACAGACTGTGTACTAATAAATGTAAGTTTTATCTTTTCAAAACTCTGCCTCGAGCGTTTTATTAGCCGTTTAATTTATTAATCTTTTGCAGGAGAAGGAGGGACAGCTGAAAGGAGTCGTAGTGAAACAAATGTTGTTGCGGCCCGGCATCCGAGAGGGCTCAGTGCACGGCTTAGTCAACTTCTTGTGTCCGAGGTCTGGCCTTTTACTTAACAAGAACGACGTTGATGGTTTTTAGGCAATGTGTTTTTTAGTATTTAGTACTTTTTATCACTTAAAGTCTCCGAGGGATGTGTAGATAGACGTCTCGCTTATGATGCTACAATGCTAGACAACGAGAATAAGGGACGTGGCTGGCTCCCAGGATGCTGAAGCAAATCTCTCCTTGATGTTGCCCTGCACCATTGAGCAGTTTTCATAGGAATGAATGGGTGCCATTTTTTAATCCGCTGACCTCTCTTTAATAGGTCCATGGTCTGGCTGCGCTTGCCGCTGTAGGGACAGGGGTTAGGAGACTAGGAGGAAACCACAATTTTGTGACACAGGAGCAGAAGGGAAATGGAGAGAGGGAATGGTGTTCACTTTCGATGAGATAGGATTTCTCGGGATTATATTTTCCTGCAGAGCAGATTTGATACATTTGTAATTTCCTAACCTTATAATAAGCCTAAAATGAAATAGTTTTGTTGTGCTTGTGAGACCCAAATAGGAATGTGGTTTCACCCTGCCATTAAGGAGCACAGTTATGTTCACACAATGTGTCATAATCTTCAATCTCCTTCTTGTTATTTGCTCTTTGATTATACAGGAATATCTTTTTACCATGTACCTTATCGAGAAAAAACGCTTGCAGTAGGCTTGTCAGAGTGGGTTTATCCCATCCCATATACCTGGGTGATGGGATATGATGTTACCTGACCCGATCCAGATGCTTTTATCCAAAGTGACTTCCAGTCAATTTCAGGTGCCTAGGATCAAGTAAGTAAGGATCAAACAGGGTTTAGACTTATTGCTTATGGAGGCTTACTGGTAGACGGCAAACATTGGGGTTTGAACCGAGAACCTTTCACAGTGAAGTCAAAGAAGCACCCTATCCTGCTTTAGTACATACTGCTTTATTGAATGATCAAGCCTCATTCCTGCTTTTTTGAATACTCTATTCTTAATGAACACTTATGGCATTCGGTTATTTTTGAATAGCAGATGGCTGCTGTGAATAACAGGCCGTTGCTATGGACACAGTTCCAACAGAATTATCAATCAATTAAATAATAAGTGTGGTTGCAAATGCCACACTGTTGTTAGGCTTTATTTTCTTCTAAATTCTTCTTCTTCTTCTGACTCATTTTCTGTCACTGACACCTCCAAGAACTTTCGAAATATCAACACCTAACCCCTACTAGAAAGATGGGTATACATCAGCGCAGTGTGTCTTTCAGAATATTACTTACTATGGAAGGTAAAAAGGGCATACATAGGGCATGTAACTCTTGGTCAAAGCGAAATGGCCACGCCCCCCGCCCAATTCAGCCAACTTTTCTGAGTCACGGTATCAAGGCCTTAATGCATGCTGAACCTTTTGGCCTTGGCGAACAATGAGGTCAGTCCAGAAGCATTTTTCTGTAAAAATAAAGTGTTGGATAACCTTGAAAATACTTTGGAAAATATCAAAAGACAAAACATTTAGTACACATGCTCCTTAATCTAGTCCGACCTTATGATATAAAACAAGACTTAGAAATTACAAATGTTGACATGTCTAGTTTTTAAATATATATTTGGTGTAAAATATTTGATATTTTTACTAAGTAGCCGGGTAATAAGCAGGATAATGTACAGAGAGTCATTATTGAGAGAATTACGATTGCGATATACCAGTTAACTGTTCAGAAATATATGATATGATATGAAAACTTAATTTCAGACTCAAGTCCATAAATACACAAGTACAATACAAAAATATAAAAAGTCAGTTAATATACAAACATTTCAGCCAGGGCACCCTCAGGCTGGAGGTATAGCGAGCACAGCTCAGAGTGGGATTTACAAGTACCACAATGATACCATTCCGAGATTCCTCCAAACGTTTCATAAATTTAAACATGAGATACCAGTGTTCAAATAAAGGCTGAATGCTGCAAAACGATGTCACAAACATGTTGTTGGACCCCTTGGAGGCCTAATCAATAAGGAAAGGGAGAAGGAAGAAAAGACGAGAGGGAGGGAGAGAGTGGGGGTAGGGGAGAGAGTGAGAGGGGGGAGAGAGCGATAGGAAGGGAGAGAGTTTAGTTCAGCTGGATAGAAAGCCCCAAAAATGAGTTTTTGAGAAAGAGTGAATGGTAATGAATGTCAAATCATCTCCTTTATAAAAAGCTGCTTTTAGTGTTCAATCAGAGGAGCCCAGATTGGCAATTTTCCTCAGGCACAATAGAGCCAGCCCTGAAGGACCCTGGCAACAGGAGAGAGAGAGAGAGAGAGAGAGAGAGAGAGAGAGAGAGAGAGAGAGAGAGAGAGAGAGAGAGAGAGAGAGAGAGAGAGAGAGAGAGAGAGAGAGAGAGAGAGAGAGAGAGAGAGAGAGAGAGAGAGAGAGAGAGAGAGAGAGAGAGAGAGAGAGAGAGAGAGAGAGAGAGAGAGAGAGAGAGAGAGAGAGAGAGAGAGAGAGAGATTATTGGACATGGGAGAAGCAGAAAAAAAAGTGATTAGAGAGACTAAGAGCTACAGATAAGGGACTGAGAGCGAGCAAGGAAGCGGGTGGCCCCTCTACTGTGAGCCCGTCGCTAACAACTGACAGCAGTGCTAGCCTTGTGCGTCGTACAACAGGTGCTACTTTGCTCTCTGGCTTCCCGTCGTTTCCTTCGTCTCTCCAAATTTAGTTTTTTCTTCTGAGGCAGGAGGTGGCGTAGTGGGCCTGTGAAGGGGACAGGGGGTTGGGACACATTTGCATGGAGGAGACCCCTGCGTGCCCTCTGCCAGGGTGCCAGGTGGCATAGAGGGGGGGTGGAAGGGGAGAGACAGAAGGGGGAGCAGGAGAATGGCTGACGCCGGGATTCCACCAGACGCGTTACGGCCGCGTTACGGCTGCGGCACGGAACGGCTGCGACTCTGCCCTGCTTGCATTTCCACCGGGCGCGTTATGGCAGCGCAGCGGCAGCTGTATTCATGCGAGATCACGAGATCATGCGATAATCCTAAACCTAATGTACTCACCTTCCACTCCCAAAACTACTGCAATTAAATGCCAGGCTTTGTACTTTCTGACATTGACCTTATAAAAAGGATGATTTGTTGCATAAATGACTTCATGTTGCTGAACTTCGACAATGAGTCTCTTTTTGTCCATGTTGCCGACCCTCTGAGACCCTTTGATTGATTCACTGCTGACTTGGTGCCACATGTCATGACGTAATAATGTTGATGTGAAGTTGCGATAGGCTACATGAGCTGAGTATTATGTTTATTTTGAAAATTGACCGGATGCTCTATGGCTTTTACTTTTTCACTTCCTGCCCTGCTCGATCTGCTCTGTTGAAATTGACGCGGTTCAGCCACGGCTTGCGGCAAAAATAGAAATGCTACGGAATGATAGCGCTGCGGCGCGGCGAGACGCTGCTGAGACGTTCCGCAGCCGCGCCTGGTGGAAATGGTCTCATTGATTAGAGTGGAACTTATCTGCTGCGGTGACCGCGACCAAAACGCTGCCGTAACGCGTCCGGTGGAATCAGGCCTTTACAGTCACTGCAGCATGTGATTGTTTGGGTCAGAAGCGCAGCCGTTGACCATCCAGTGTTTAGCGTGCGCTGAACTGCGATGAGCAGTGGCTGTTTTAGGCATGGGCGAACCTGCCCGGGGCGCAATATTTGTGGGGGGCGCCAACTTACGTGGGGGGGCGCCACGAGTAGCTAAAAAATATAGATATCATCCGTGCCGCAAAACGACTTTCTATGAAGTACCACAACATTGTGTGGGGAATTGGAATGTCGGCGCCCCCTCTGGCAGCAGGTGCACCTGCTCGTTGAGAAGGTGTCGTGCACAGACGGACTGAAACCCCCAACGAAGTCCATAGGGTCATGATACAAACTCCCCCCCCCCCCCCCCCTGCTCGGAGGAAGTCTTGCGTGTGTGTGTATAACTGCGTGAGTGTGACGCGTGTATAATAATAATAATAATAATAATACATTTAATTTAGAGGCGCCTTTCAAGACACCCAAGGTCACCTTACAGAGCATATAGTCATCATATGTGTGTGACTACACACATATACACACATATCACATACACACGTATGTGGTGTGTGTAGCCTATGTGTGTGTGCATCAGTTGGCAGTTGACTTGAGATGGTTATGCTCCACTTAACTGATAGCGATACTCGGTAGAAACGAACCGACCAACTGCCCTCTGTTGTGATAATTGCGGTTGTGTAAAAAATACTAAATTAAATCGCCCATTACAACGTGAACCGTGCGCAGGGTCATACGTTTAGCAATGGCTAATTTAGCCATTTCTTAATATGACACTTGATCATTGCCTAGTGCTAGCTTTTATGCTATTAATTCTGTTAGAATATCAATTCATTTATAGTGCCACGTCGAGTGCATTAAAAGAGCAGCAACAGAAAATTTGCTCCGCAATTTGAGATGGAGTGCTACATAGCAGTCCACATTTCTAAATAGCTTTGTTCACTCACAAATAACAGCAATAAAAACCAAAAGGATAACGCAGACAAGTGGCACCGAGCCTGTGAACGCTCAGTCATATCCAAAGCTTTTATTGAAAACTGCTCCGACATTAACAAAAGTGCACATTAGCTAAATGCTAACATCCATTCGTCCCACCCTACACTGTAGATCCGTCAAGTAGAGATAGTAATTGTTATACACAACAGAATTGTGCCGTTGGAATTTGATTCAACTAAGATATCCAACCGGGAAACAGTTAATGTGTTGCTTGGCAACACGTCATTTTTTAAGAACCCCAAATGCATTATCTAACTTGGGCAAGTCTTGTAAACGACAAAGATCTTAAGATGATCCGTCTTATAGTCGCTGCTTAATTAATGGATGGACTTGTTTATAGCAATGCTCCATACAATAAAAGAGAGCCTGTTTCACCCCATAAATTGTTGGTTATATGTTCTCTCGCAGTGTGTATTGAAAATTGATCAGTGGAACTTTTATGGTGGCAATAATGTCTAATGTCTTCGGCAGTTATTTTTGAGAACCAAAACAAAGCATGAAAATAGTATTAAACAGTGGAGCCTGCACTTTCTCAGTAAGGACGCCATCATCATGCTGACCCCTGCAGCGCTGTGTTCCGTCAACGATTTAATACGGCTCAGAAAAAAACACCTAATAATCTCATCTCATCTACATCCGCTTATCCGGGGTCGGGTCGCGAGGGGAGCAGCTCAAGCAGGGGGCCCCAGGCTTCCCTTTCGCCTAATGGTCGTAAAAAAGAATTGCAGGGTCTCAATCTTTGGCAGCGAATGCTGCCAAAGATCTGCCAACCAACCGCTTTGACTCATAAACAACAACATCATTCTTAGTACACTGGATGTCTTCATTCTACATAAAAACACTTTTGTTGAACCCCCTATGGAGCCCATCAAATGACGAGTTGACGTCGCGCTGAGAACAGCAGCACACCACAACACACCTAGAACGGGATGCATGTAATGTGCGTTACGTGCGAGCGAGAGAGGGGGTGGGACTTTTGGGCACACTTTGGAGGCAGCAAAATCAGTTTCAATCACATGGGTTTCGGGGCAAGAAAGAGGTAGGGAATACCGAGGGATATCCTTACCCTAATTCACGATTCTGATATTGCCTTATCAAAATTTGCTCTTACAATACGTATTGTCATCGGCCTAGGGGCTGATAACTGGCGTACACAGCTCATAGGAAGTAAAAGGAACGGAAATTGCATTGCGGTCAATTTTCTGAACACCTTTCTGTCATCTTTCCTCCCTTGCCCTTTTCCTACATTCCACATCATCCAATCCCATCCTTTTTCGGATACCTCTTAAAACACAGGGATGTGTGTGAGTGTAAAGATCCCATGACATGCCACCAGGTGTGGGTTGATTAGCCGTTACAAGCCGTTTTGGAAATCTGTCCCTTATGAAATCACAGGTGGGTGTGTCCACCTAGATGTGTGACGGAAAGATGAGCAACGTTTGCTACAGTCCACTGGGTAGGCTGGTAGACTGATCTATCCATAGCCCAGGCTTTTATTTGTTTCAACCACTGAACTATTGAAGAAATATCTTGCTCAGCAAAGATGGGAAACACTATAACATTTATTATTTAAACCAGTATGAATATCCGCACCGTACGTAGGCATAGACACATTACCAGGCAATAGAAATAGCGCCCACACACACACACACACACACACACACACACACACACACACACACACACACACACACACACACACACACACACACACACACACACACACACGGTGGCAGAGTGGTAATCGGGAGAGTCGGGAGAATACCCGGTAGGCCTTTAACATATCGGGGCTGTCGGGCTGATTACTGCGGGATAACAATATTGCGTTTATAAAAGTTCCTTGCAGCGCCGTCCGGCAGCCTGAGCTGTGCGCCCGCAACCTCTGACACTCAACAGACGCTACACTCACAAACTGTCAATGTCGCAACAAAGTCGATTTTGTCTAGAGGGGAGTAACTGAGCGGCCCCTCCCGAAGTGTTACAGCCAAGGTGGGCCTTGAACTGTGATTGGTCAGAAAGACATAACAGCTAATGACAACATTGAACTCTCGTGCAGGCTTGCACAGATTGGCACACAAACACACACACACACTTTTAAGGAGTTTTTCATCCGCTTCGTATCCTTGCTTGCCCCATCAAGTTTGTGCGGCGTACATGTTTTTTTGTGTCCGGTGTAGCTAGATCCGGTATGGTGTTGTAGTTTTTCTAACGTGACTAGTTGTTGCTAGACAGCAGGTGAAAAATCTACGTTTGCCAAGCCAAAAGAGCGTAAATCGCGCGATGAAAAGAAATTAACGCCATTAAAATTGGTTTGCGTTAACGTCTTTAGTAACGTGTTAAACTGACAGCACTAATTAAAATATAAAATCGTATATTAATCTACTCCTGAAGCTGTATCGTGATTAAATTAACATTTGTATAAGCTCTGTGGCTCCGTGTTTCATTTGGAGGGTCATTTAGCGGCTGGTTTGTGTGGAGGAGAAAACCCCCTCTCTATTAACTGGATATTATTATGACACAGTGTTGATGGAGGATAATAGTCTATGCATTTCATTTGCCGAGGGCCCGTAAGGCTCATTAGTGGTGTGTTGTAGAGGTGTCCTTATATGTGCATCCTTCAGTGGACCATATTTCCATGTCTTTAATTGGCTTCTAATGATCTTGGCATGATGTATTGATAGGAAGATAACACGTTTTAATTATCTCTTCACAATAATAAGAGAGAGAGAGAGAGAGAGAGAGAGAGAGAGAGAGAGAGAGAGAGAGAGAGAGAGAGAGATTGGCTACAGCGCCTGGATCATATGAGCAGGCACGACAGACAGATGTAAGCTTGCTACGTCTAGAGGGGGAGTAGGGGAACCATAACACATGTTGCTGTTGGACTGACTGGGAGAACAATAAAGCACGGCACAACAGCAAACTAAATACACGGGTGTATTTATTTGGCAAGTATTTTGCCATGGGGAATATGAACTATAAGTGGAGCCAACTCAAGAAAGCACACACACAACCTAGCTAATACATACAGAGGGCGGCCCTGCGTCTAACCAGAAGAGTTACCCATGGATTGCGGTAACACTAGGTTTTCCGTTCCAAAATGAACACGGTATGTTAGTTACTATAGAAACGTATGCTCTGAATCAAACCTGGTCAGAGCAGGTTTTACGCAGGTTACGTTTGGAACATAACCCGGTTTTGGGAATTCAAAACCGCGTTCACCGCAGATTTCATATGTTCACAATGGCATGCCCTTTGGATGAGAGGCCTGTTGATATCGGAGCGTAAATTATTCGTGCAATCCACCGGGAGCGATTACGCTGATTATTAATACCAACGCTCGACATCTTGGCATATCCGGATGACTTTTTGCTGGAGAGATATAGATTCTCGCACAAATATTCAATGTATTTAAATAGCCTTCTCCAGCCATACATAGCCAACACTACCAATCGACGACCTGGCCTCAGTTGACTCCAGACTATTTCCCTAGCCCTCCGTTTTTCGCAAATGGTAGTTTTATCTATAATGTTGGAGATGCTGAGCACATCTCAGTCTTTTCAGATGACCCATCCACGTGCAGACCAAGATTTTCATTGGCCTCCTATCATACAAAGAGCAATATTGGCTGAGTACTATGCCGAGTGGTGCTTACAGAAAGTATAAAATAGTCCTAACAGACTTACATCCACTGGAGAATGTTCAATCGTAGCCGGCGGCTCCATTACAAGCACTAATCCATCTTGATCTGTGAAGTAGATGAATTGTCACTTTTAGGTTTTCTACCCAGTTACCAAAAAAAAACATTTGGACCATTTCCGCTGTGGCACGCACACGGTTTGCATGTGTTACTTCGAAGACAAACGAAATCTAAAATACAAGAAAAACTGAAAAACCTACATTCAACCAGTGGGGTAACCTCACATGGCCCCTGACTCTCTGAGGAGGTACCTCCAGGTACCGCCTCCATGCCAGGGCGCCCTGAATTTATGTCTATTGCCAGCTCCTCCACCGGGGTCAAGATCATTTGAGGGCCAGATCCAGTCTGCCGACTGTCTTGTGATAATGTCCTTCTCCTCATCATAGCTCTCCAGGAGAACCTGGAGTTCCATTTCTTTGAAATAAGCGGCCCGTTTCGCCATTTCGATCAGGGTATCCATGATCCATACATCACATTTTTATAGGTTTTGCGTGGACACGCACAACCCTGTGTTAACCAACCCCGTGTTGATTGAACTAATGCATAACCCGTGTGTGATGGAAAATCCACATGTTGTATTGTTATGGTCTATGTATTAATTTAAGTTTTGTTGCTATTTTGTGTAATTTTATATAGTGCCTACCTTCTGCTCTCCTTGTGGGTCATCTAAAGTGTGAACCTTCAAGCGTCGTGTGATGCATTTTTATTGCCCCTCCAGAACCCAACCCAAGTGAATAAGAACTCATTGATTCGAACACTCAGTGGACTTTTCTCTGAGCGTACCTTTAGTATATGAAGTAAAACGCAGGGAGAACTCCCATCTGAGGCCTCAGATTATTGTAATGTACGCCCGTTTTATTGTTTATTGATGCATGTTGTGATGTATCTTTGTTCGTACTTCTATTACAAATATATAAAACAACTAATTGTCTACAGTATTGTGTGCTTTTTGCATCTAAATATTTCATCTGTCGCAAGACGCAAGACGCAAACTCTGATAGAGAAGTTGCCACGACAGGTGAACCCGAACTCTCTGGTTTAGTTGGCACAGGGTCAATCAACCTAGAGTTCAGCGTTAACAACTGATGGTAGTGTACACCCAAGTGTATCTTACCTATTCACCTAAACCCCTATGGCATACCAATCACAAAGGAAACAAGTGAGCATGGCACAGCAAACAAACACTAATTGGCCGACAGACAGCTCCCAGATTGGACAGGGGATGGACGATGGTGGAGAAACAGCCAATGGTGTGACACCTACAGAGAACGAGAGGGATAACAGAAGGCCAACAACCAAACAGGTAACACGCATGCACACACACACATACTCACACAGCCCCCTGGGTCCCCCATTTTGTGTTTTCACAGACATTGTTATCTTTGGTACCTGAGAGATAAAGCAGACCTTCCAACCCCCCATCCAATGATGATGGTCTGATGGTCAATCAGTTCCAAATATGGCATGATCTGCAGTTTACTGCCGTAATTGCAGCGATATGCTTTGCACTTTTTATTATTTCGGCCCTCTCTCCGAGTTTGTGTGTCAGTTTTATTGTGTGTGTGTGTGTGTGTGTCGGTTTTTCTGTGTGTGTGTGTGTGTGTGTGTGTGTGTGTGTGTGTGTGTGTGTGTGTGTGTGTGTGTGTGTGTGTGTGTGTGTGTGTTAGTTAGTGACATGGAATACACTACAGCCCCAAGGTGGCCCACGTGATCAATGGATCTGGGGCCACCCAGAGCTGAAGACGAGCAACAAGGCGGTTTCCTGAACCTTGTCTCCGTCTCAGAGGACGAGCACCTGCCTGTGGCTTGATGGATGCGTGTGTTTCCTTGGAGTACGCCGCTTTGTGTTTTCTGAGGTGAGTTGATGGTTGCGAGGTAACGACCGGAGGAGGGATCCACCACTTCATGCAGGTCTCTCTCACCCCTGCCCCTTTGTGTGCAAGGTACTCGATTGCATCCGAGTACCTTAGCATTCTTTGCCTCCATAATGGCGGTTGGAAATGAACGTGTTTAATGGAGGGCGGACTTGGTTATGATGCGTCAGGTTTACCTCACGGCCAAAGGTCTTTGATCAAAGAAAGGATTTGGATTCAGGTTTAAATGATTTACTTCAGATCGTATGAATAGGATTGTTTTTGTGGCTCCAAGAGAATCACCAAAATGAGTTAATTGTATCTGAAGTTTGTGGAATTAGATTAAATTAATTCTAAATCTTCAGTCCGTGGCTGCAAATGTGGATTTCCATTTTAAGCATCCTTTAAATCTTCAAAGTTCCACTGGCAGAAGCAGAAATAAACACATATTCCATGCTTCTGTAACCTGCATATTGTGGCGAGCAGGTTAAACAGTTATGCAACTCTGGTGCCCCTTACACCGCACGACTCCGAGAGTTGCCTTTATTGAACGCACACCGAACATAACAGAAACACGGCACACCTGACCAACACACACATCACTCTCACTAATGGTCGCGATCACACAACAATGGAACTACACACAATTACCCCCCCCACAACAAACAACCACAAAGTAACCCAGGGGGCCCCGCAAAGGTCCGAACCCCTCCGACAGTTTAACCCTGAGAATCCCTTGCCAGACGGCAGCAGTGCTTGGTCAGACCAGACTGGTCCTGGCAATCATCCTCCGTGGACGGCTGCAGGCTGGGTTCATCGGAAAACTCCCGCTCCGCCCGTCCCGCCACGTCGAGAGCCACATCGAGGATCGGGGGCAGACTTTCTCAGGTTTTTCACTGACAAAGTGACATCTGCTAGAGCACTTATTTCTCCACCTGCTATTGATCCCTCAGTCTCAGCTCCATGCTCTGTGTTCTTAGAGATGTTTGAGCCTGTAACCTTGTCCTTTGTGGAGGAGATTGTTGGCCACCTGAAGCCCTCAGGTTCTCCAGCAGATATTGTTCCTCCTCGACTTTTTAAGGAGATTTTTCCAACTATTGGACCTTCTTTTACTGCTGTCATTAACAGTAGCCTATCATCGGGAGTCGTGCCGGCTCAATTTAAACATGCTGTTGTGCAACCCTTGTTGAAAAAACCTGGACTTGATCCTACTGCTTTGTCTAATTTCAGACCTATCTCCAAACTGTCTTTTCTGTCAAAAGTCCTGGAAAAGATTGTTCACTGTCAACTCATGGACTTTATAAATGGACAGAACATTATAGAGATTTTCCAATCTGGTTTTAAAACATTACACAGCACCGAATCAGCGCTGCTTAGAGTTTTTAATGATATATTTTTAGCTACTGACTCTGGCCATAGTGTTGTCCTTGTGCTCCTAGATTTGACTGCAGCCTTCGACACAGTAGACCATGACATCCTCATTGCTCGTCTGGAGCAGTGGGTGGGTGTCAGAGGCACAGCACTAAAATGGTTCAGGTCTTATTTAACCCAGCGGTCTTTCTGTGTTAGCCTTGCTGAGCATGTGTCCTCCGCTGTCCCGCTATATAATGGGGTTCCGCAGGGTTCGGTGCTTGGCCCCCTTTTATTTTCCCTTTATTTACTCCCACTTGGCTCAATTCTTAGGAAGCATGGTATTTCTTTTCATTGCTATGCTGATGACAGCCAGATTTATATTCCTCTTAAAAAGGCAGAAGCATACAGTATTAAGCCTTTGTTAGACTGCCTGCAAGACATTAAAGCTTGGATGTCCCTAAACTTTTTAAATTTTAATGAAAAAAAGACAGAGGTTATGGTTTTCAGTGGCTCTGGTGTGTCCCCCCTGGTTGACCTAGGCTACCTGGAACTGTTCCGTAGGCCAATCTTAAATAACCTGGGGGTTAAGGTGGACACTGACCTCAAATTTGACACCCAGGTAAAAGCTGTGGTGAAGTCCAGCTTCTTCCAGCTAAGGCAGCTGGCAAAAATTAAACCAATGCTTCAGAGACAGCATCTTGAAACAGTAATCCATGCGTTTGTGACCACCCGGCTGGACTACTGTAATGCACTTTACATGGGGATTAGTGAGGCCTCCATTGCCCGCCTCCAATTAGTTCAAAATGCCGCAGCTCGTCTCTTGACTAACACTAGAAAGTACGACCACATTTTTCCAACTATTGGACCTTCTTTTACTGCTGTCATTAACAGTAGCCTATCATCGGGAGTCGTGCCGGCTCAATTTAAACATGCTGTTGTGCAACCCTTGTTGAAAAAACCTGGACTTGATCCTACTGCTTTGTCTAATTTCAGACCTATCTCCAAACTGTCTTTTCTGTCAAAAGTCCTGGAAAAGATTGTTCACTGTCAACTCATGGACTTTATAAATGGACAGAACATTATAGAGATTTTCCAATCTGGTTTTAAAACATTACACAGCACCGAATCAGCGCTGCTTAGAGTTTTTAATGATATATTTTTAGCTACTGACTCTGGCCATAGTGTTGTCCTTGTGCTCCTAGATTTGACTGCAGCCTTCGACACAGTAGACCATGACATCCTCATTGCTCGTCTGGAGCAGTGGGTGGGTGTCAGAGGCACAGCACTAAAATGGTTCAGGTCTTATTTAACCCAGCGGTCTTTCTGTGTTAGCCTTGCTGAGCATGTGTCCTCCGCTGTCCCGCTATATAATGGGGTTCCGCAGGGTTCGGTGCTTGGCCCCCTTTTATTTTCCCTTTATTTACTCCCACTTGGCTCAATTCTTAGGAAGCATGGTATTTCTTTTCATTGCTATGCTGATGACAGCCAGATTTATATTCCTCTTAAAAAGGCAGAAGCATACAGTATTAAGCCTTTGTTAGACTGCCTGCAAGACATTAAAGCTTGGATGTCCCTAAACTTTTTAAATTTTAATGAAAAAAAGACAGAGGTTATGGTTTTCAGTGGCTCTGGTGTGTCCCCCCTGGTTGACCTAGGCTACCTGGAACTGTTCCGTAGGCCAATCTTAAATAACCTGGGGGTTAAGGTGGACACTGACCTCAAATTTGACACCCAGGTAAAAGCTGTGGTGAAGTCCAGCTTCTTCCAGCTAAGGCAGCTGGCAAAAATTAAACCAATGCTTCAGAGACAGCATCTTGAAACAGTAATCCATGCGTTTGTGACCACCCGGCTGGACTACTGTAATGCACTTTACATGGGGATTAGTGAGGCCTCCATTGCCCGCCTCCAATTAGTTCAAAATGCCGCAGCTCGTCTCTTGACTAACACTAGAAAGTACGACCACATCACACCTATTCTGGCTTCATTGCACTGGCTACCTGTACGTTTTAGGATTCATTTTAAAATACTTTTATTTGCGTTTAAAGCCTTAAATGGCCTTGCCCCACCATACCTCTCCGAGCTGCTAAAACCCTACACTCCTAGCCGTTCTCTTAGGTCAGCTGACCAGCTGTTTTTGGCCACACCCCGTACCAGGCTAAAACGCAGAGGAGAACGTGCCTTTGCGGTAGCAGCCCCAAAATTGTGGAACACTTTGCCACTCCATATTAGAGAAGCTACATCCCTGTGTCTCTTTAAAACCTTGGTAAAAACGCACCTTTTTTATTTGGCCTTTGGACACTAGATGGCGTGTTGATGTGATGTAGAAGTGTTGGGTGGGTCATGTGTTTTACTTATTTTATACTTATTTTATCTCTTTTTCTGTGTGCAGCACTTTGGAAACCTATGTGTTTGTTTAAACTGTGCTATATAAATAAAGTGGATTGGATTGGATTGGGGCATGATGAGGCGGACGTGCTGCCCCAGCCGCGGCGGGGCAAGTCCCTGAAGGAATGATTGAAGGGCTAGCTCATCCCATGCCGCAGCAGGGTAGTCTGGGTAGCCATTCCGGGCATACAGCTGAATGTCCGCTGCGTAGGCCCCCCAAGCGTTCCCCCTCCCGGCGGCGGCAGCTGGTTAGCAGCTCCCGGCTGTGGTTCACGGCCCCCCGCTGCCCAAAACGCCTCTCCAACGCCCGGATCAATATTCCACCAGGTATGTCACCAAACGCCCATTCAAATATTTTGTGAGTCATTTGTTTAATGTGATATTTATTTTCATGTAAATGGTCAGTCTATGTATACCCCGGCTGAGAGAGGCTGCCATTGTGAGGGTTCTCAACGAGCATTTCCCATGTTAAATATTCCACCAGAATAAACGGCTGACTGCCAATGGTTCCATCGTGGTCTCAATCACACAACGCAACGAGAGAGTACGCAACTGCTACACCAACTAAACTGAATCTGTCCATCTGGTATCCCAATAATCATGACTCTCACTGTCTACACCATGGACAGCGTCAGACCATAGAGTCTGTCCCACATTTTAAACGGTTGTAATGTTTACCAAGGACTATACATAGCCAAGCATGACAGGATTGTTGACATTATCACCAAAGATGTGTCACCCATGTTTTATTCCTCTGTTTTGTTCTACAAACATTCATGTGTGAAACCAGAAATGTTCCAATGCAATGACCCCCATGTATTTAAAGGTATAACAGCAAATACACCGGATGTCATTGTGATTGATGAGAATAACAGAGAGGTTTTCCTATGGGAAGTTGGTTGCACTTTTGACTCAAGTTTAGAGGAAGCTTTCCTTACTAAACAAGTTAAATACCAACCATTAGTGCAAGCTATCATACACTTAGGCTATAAATGCCAGCTTATCGTTTTTATTTTCGGCAGCCTAGGTCATGTCCACAGGCTGGTGGTCAGAGGCTTGAGAATTATGAGGTTGTCCAAATGTAAAGCCAAGCAGCTTGCAACATATTGCTCAATCTCCTCCATTATAGGCAGCCGAGCTATTTGGAGGAGGAGGTGTTTTCTGTACCCATAGATTTTCTCTGACTGTTAACAGACTGTGTGCAGAATAAGCTCATGTGTACGTATTGTCTATTCTGTGCATGTTTGACTCAAGTACTGCAACATGTTGTTTCGAGGATGTAGGGCATCAAAGGCAACTGAAAATATTTTTGCCCTTGCAATGTATTTTATAAATGCGGACACAAATAAAGACATTGAAATGTGTGTGTGAAATCCACTTTTCTTAACAATGGATTTTCTGTGTGCAACCGAATGCAACATACAGTTGCAGACAGAATATTAAAGTACCAGTGTATCAGATTGCTCCCCTCCCAGTGAGACGGACGGACATGTTCGGACCTGTGAATGAGGCCTTCATGTCAGCAGTGACACCACGCAACATCACTTCTGGATTTAGGTCCAATGGGATTTTCCCATATAACCGAGACATTTTCGCTGATGGAGCGTTTGCACCATCCATGGTGTTAGACCGGCCAAACCCTGAGCTGCAGCCTGCCACTGCAGATGATCCGGATGGTCCACCCACTGCAGCTGGTCCGACCGCTGCAGATGGTGCACATGGCTGTGCCCCGCCAGCTGACAGATGTGCCACGTGTTCCCAACCGACCTGGGTATGTGTCTCCTCGCGAAATCGTACCACTTCCCAAATGTTCCCCCAGAACACAAACCAAACGAAAGCGTGTGAGGACAGCCATCATAACTGATACTCCTGAGAAGTGGGCAATTGAAAAGGCTTATAAAGAAAGTCAAAAGAAACCGGCAGGGAAAAAGCAAAATGGCAAAGAAAAGGGAAAACCGAAAAAGAAAGCACCCAAAAAAAAAATCGTAGTTAGCAGCTCTGAGGAGGGTGATGTCCCTGTCCCACTTGATGATGTGTCTGACGGAGAGCTCTGAGGATGAGAGAAGTGATCCAGGAAACACAGATCTGTCCGTGGGTGACTTTGTCATATTTAACTTTGCAACCAAACACAGGAGCTGTCAGGATTCTAACTGTTACAGCATGTGTTGTTATGGTAGTTTCAGATTGGATAAAGTAAGTGGATCAGTTTACCCCCAGCTGATTCACTTTACCCTCTTGATTTCGCTGGTCTGTCTCAGTTTACCCCTAAGATGGGGTAAAGTGATACACAAGACCACTTTCTATAAAAAAATCATATTTTCACTGCCCTTCGTCCTGAATACATTCTGATAATTTCGATTGCTAGGAAACATCCTGAATTAATGGGAAATGTGTAAATTTGACTGATATGTAATTTTAGCTTGCTTAGAGGGGAGCAAATGTAAAAAATGTCTCACTTTACCCCACTCTCCCCTACTGACTTATGCATTTATGCTTTAAAGGAGATTGTCGCTAAATATCAACGCCAAAACACCTCTATGTTTCTCTGTTTTATTGATGCCTCTAAGGCATTCGATAGAATCAACCATGCAAAACTATTTGAAAAACTACTCATGAGAGATGTTCCTAAATATATTCTCAGAATTCTAATGTATTGGTATGCTCAGCAAACATTCCAGGTCAAATGGGATAATACTGTTTCTGATCCTTTTCATGTGGCGAATGGGGTCCGTCAAGGAGGAATATTATCCCCTATTCTTTTTAATGTATATATTGATGACCTTTCAAGACAGCTAAATGAATGTACAACAGGATGTATTGTGGGTGATCAAGTTGTGAATCATCTCATGTATGCTGATGACCTGGTTTTACTTTGTCCATATTCTGCTGGGTTACAAGAGCTGTTGAGGATATGCACACATTATGGAAGAGAATTTGACATCAACTATAATTCCAAAAAGAGTAAGGTTGTTGTTGTGAGATCTAGAGAGGACAAAAAATCCTCTTTTCATGCTTTCCACCTCGCAGATGGCCTCTTAGAAATATACAGGGAATTAAAATATCTAGGACATGTCTTCTCAGATGATCTCATGGACAGAGGCGGACAGAGTACACAGCTTCCTTACTTGAGTAAAAGTACAGATACCCCTTGCTAAATTTGACTCAAGTACAAGTAAAAGTACCACACTCAGATGTCTACTTAAGTAAAAGTACTGAAGTACTTGTTTTTAAAAGTACTTGAGTATCAAGAGTACAAGAGTACATTTTCTAAATATTGCATTACTACTGCCACAGTGCTTACATTTATGTAAAGAAACGTCCTACATGGAGTTATGAAAAATGTTAATACCTTGGAGAATGTAAAAGGAATTTAAAGTAAAATCAAGTCATTTTCATGTTTTTACCATGTTGCTTTATTTAACATTTCTCACTTGCCCCCAAGGCAATAGCACAATAGTATACAGTATAACAGTTTACTCAAGAACATAAAAACAATTGCTCAGCTTACATAAATATGTAATATCAGAAAAGAAAATTCAGCTAACAATTGTATGTATGTGAGTTTCTCTGTTTTTTCATCAATCAAATAAACAATCATCTCTCATCTAAATCTGATGATGGAGTTGACTTTGGTGGAAAGCGAAGGTGATTGCAGATTGCTTATTGCTGAAGGCTGTCCTAATCTGTCCAACACACAATCCAATCACATTTGAGAGGGAAACAACAAATTTAGGGTTTCCGAGATTTTTCTTTTCTCCTTTTATTTTTTATTGTTTAGAAGAAGTAACGGGTACTCACGGTTATGGATAGAAATGTAGCGGAGTAAAGAGTACAATATTTGTCTCTCAAATTTACTTGAGTAAAGTCATGAGTACTCCCCAAAAATGATACTCGAGTAAAGTACAGATCCCTCAAAATTGTACTTAAGTACTGTACTCAAGTAAATGTACTCCGTTACTGTCCGGCTCTGCTCATGGATGACGGTGACATTCGTCGTCAATGGTGTAAAATATATGCACAGGCCAACGTGATGTTGAGGAAATTTTCCATGTGTTCCACAGATGTTAAGTGTGCTTTGTTTAGGGCTTATGTCACGCCACTGTATACAGCTCATCTCTGGTCCTCTTACAGAGTGAGAAGTATGCAGAGGCTTAGAGTGGTATATAATGATGCCATGAGGTTGTTGCTCCGTGTTCCTAGGTGGCACAGTGCTAGCCAGCTATTTGTGTCCTCTAATGTACCTACATGTCAGGCACTGTTACAAAAGTTAATGTTCAATTTCATGTGTCGATTGGATTCATCAGAAAATAGCATCATTATAGCCTTAACCAACCCTATGATGGGCTATCGGTTCACATCCAGGCTTCGAAAGCATTGGCATGTTAGCTTGCACCTATTTTAGTACAGTATTTTTGAGTATGTATTTTAATGTGTCATATGTGTGTGTGTATGTTGGATGTGAGTGGACCATCTGAGTCCATAATAAAGATTTATATATATATATATATTGCTTTTGGAACTAATTCTTTAGAATGATTTAGTTTTGTTAGTAACCCTTGATGGGATATGGGCTCTTGGTTAATGATATCGAGTATGAGAAATAATATATTTTTCATACTCGATACCATTAACTTTAACTCCCCCCGAAGATCAATAATCAAAACGGAAATGAAGTTTAGGAGGTATGAAGAATATTTGGTCTGTTTAATCTTGTGATTGTAGGGGCTGAACATTTTTGCGTTTCTACAACGTGGATTATATTTTATACCTCCGTCCTAATACCCGTAAAACAATGATTCCCCTTTTTTTACTGACGGACTGAATGAATATGCAACTATTCCTCCCTTCTAAAACAATGCAGCGTTCTGTCTGGTGCCGCGCAACGGGTCACATCTGTGTTCAATATTGAAAATAGATCAATGCCTCCTTATGCGATGATATTAACATGGGGTAAAAAAAGACTTGTAAGTAGAATGACTATGTGGCTCAGGCCACAAAGGATTCTAACGACTGGCAAAGGTACTGACCTTTCCGTTATTATATACAAATGAAGAGTTGCAAAGCGAGGTTTGTTTGGAAATACAAAACACAGGTAGCGCCTCAAATGCTATTCATCGGGAGGATGTTTCGCAGAGTGATTGTTTCATCTAATTATTTCAATCATGTATCCTCCTCCACCGACAATCTAATTTCTTAATGTATTCAACATCTCCATGGCAACACATTCATCTGTGTATCGAAAGTTAACCTTAACTCGCACAAGTAGGTTGTTACAAGAAATTATAATTAGTGTAACCAAAACCACCCTAACACTATTAATAAGTATCAGAGTTTCCGACCCAAGGTGTAATACAGTATTCCCCTTATCAGGTATTCAATTGAATGAATGAGGGAGGAGACGATGTACAAAAATAATGCACTTTAATTGAGTTTGTCTTTGCTACAAAAATAAATACTATGCTATACAACGACAGGGCTATAATGTGCCTTAGTCACAGTTAATTATATGCCACACAACAGGAATGTTACAATTAATCCACTGCAATTTCAACACAATCAGTAGGTTAAAGGCCTGATTCCACCGGACACGTTACGGCTGCGGCACGTCTTGGCCGCGGTCACCGCAGCAGATAGGTTCCACTCTAATCAATGAGACCATTTCCACCGGGCGCGGCTGCGGAACGTCTCAGCAACGTCCCAGGAGCGGCTCGCCGTGCCGCAGCGCTATCATTCCGTAGCATTTCTATTTTAGCCGCAAGCCGTTGCTGAACCGCGTCAATTTCAACAGAGCAGATCGAGCAGGGCAGGAAGTGAAAAAGTAAAAGCCATAGAGCAACCGGTCAATTTTCAAAATAAAACACAATACTCAGCTCATGTAGCCTATCACAACGTCATTTATGTACCAAATCATCCTTTTTATAAGGGCAATGGCGGAAGGCCAAAGCGTGGCATTTAATTGCAGTAGTTTTGGGAATGGAAGGTGAGTACATTAGGTTTAGGATTATCGCGTGATCTCGCGTGAATACGGCTGGCTCGCAAGGCAACGCTGCGCTGCCGTAACGCGCCCGGTGGAAATGCAAGCAGGGCAGAGTCGCAGCGGTTCCGTGCCGGTCCCACGCACCGGTGGACGTCATGAAAGCTTCACTCACTAGGGGTATTGCAATTGCACCGAGCCCAGGAGAGTCAGAGACACCTGTACGACAGATGGACTAGATTACGCGATCTCACCCCGGGGGATAAGGTCCTTGTACTATTGCCCACCTCTAGCACCAAATTACTCGCGAAGTGGCAAGGGCCCTTTGTGGTCACACGGCGGGTCGGGACGTGGATTACGAGGTAGCACGTACGGACAGGGGCGAAAACAAGCAGGTCTACCACATCCACCTCCTAAAGAGGTGGAACGATGCGGTCCCTGTCGCGTTTGCGTCAACGTTACCGGAGAGGGAAGAGCTCGGGCCGGACATCCCTAACCCAGGCCCCACCCCTCCGGTCGGTCAGGGTGAGGGTCTCTCAGGGAGTCAGTCGCGGGACGTTGCCGGTCTGCAACTCCGGTACGCCGACGTCTTTTCGCCCCTGCCCGGTCGCACCCCACCTAATTACTAGCTTTAAAGCTGTAAAGCTGTAAATGAGAGTTGAAAACAGCTCAACTCTATGCAAATGAGCTAGTAGCGTTTCCGCTGTAAATGACCGCCAGCCAATCTGAATGTAGATGTCTCTCGCCGGCGTGGGTCCCAGTAAACATACACGAGAACTCAGTTCCTAGTTCCTACCATACATTTTTTCCTTCATGGTGTGTGAGAGAATAATTGCGGCTATTGCAGGCCAGGGCATCGTATTTGTCCGCGATTGCATAGCCAACGTGGTGTTATTTTAGCCCGATCATTAACTAAAGTACACATAGAAAGAATAAAGCATCCAGCATATGATTTCAACAATGTATGAGGGCATACGCAATCCGCATTACGCAAAAGGGAAGGTCGCACAGTGAAATGCTGATGGAAACCAGCGGACGAGTGGGGGGTGGAAATGTGCGCGCAATTCAGAAGCAGGGAGATACCGCACCAAAAAATATTTGTAATTTGTCAGTTTGCCGTGTGTCTGCCTGGCACAAATGCTCCCGTTGAGCGGATCTTTTCCATAATAAATAATCCACACACACACACACACACACACACACACACACACACACACACACACACACACACACACAGCGATCAACTAAGCTATAATCTAGCACATAAGCAATCGCTCCATTAATTAGTTATTCAGTGTTTCATGTATTCATGCTTATTATTTTTCTATTGACCAAACTTATAAATATCTTGTGTTTTTGTGTTTTTGTTGCGTGCAGGCAAAAAGCGTGGCTCCTTTAAATGGAGAAGCAAAATAGTAAGAGTGATAGGAGCTGTAAATATTTTGGACAGCGTTGCGTTTTGAGCTATTCGGCGATTATGCATATTTTACAGCTTTTGGTGTGAACGTACAGTTATGCTGCCGCATTGTACTGTGATTTTTTTAAATAATAATAATAAAAAAATAAATAATAATAAGTTAGTATTTTTTTGTTGTGTTTTAAGTGTGCCAATGATTATGCTGCCCCGTGCCAGTGGTGGCACGCGTGCATTGGGTTGCCGACCCCTGCCCTAAACAAAGTTACACATATGTTGAGTTCTTGAAACTATGGCGGCCTAAATTACACTATGGCGGTGCGCCATAGTCTCGTCAATGTGTGGGAAACACTGCACGGAGCACACACACAAAAACACCTAAACATCAAGACACACAGATCACACACATACACACGTAGACAAACGCGAACACACACACATACATGTCCACAGGGAGAACACACACGTACACAAAGAAAACACAAAGATCACAAAACAAACACACACACATACGCGGAACACACACAGAACCCAAAAGCATACACACACACAGACATGTAAACACACAGAGCCACACACATGCACACACACACACGCCCACATTCTCTCCCTCTTACACATACACCCACAATCTGTCAGAGAAATTACACTGATCTTTAATCCTCAAACACAGAGCCATAAATCAACAGCCCCCCCCCTCCCCGGATCCCAAAGTCAGCCTCCTCAATGAAAGGCTCAGGGCCCCGTTTCCCGATAACGATGGATCTTCGCTCGTACGATCATTCTCCCGATGGATCTTGCGATCCATCGATAATTTCTTTGTCGCGTTTCCCGAAACTCCTCTTAACGTGAACGCGCATTCGCTGCACTCACGACGTCGTAGGATTGTAACTGTCTACTGACACGGTGCTGAAATGGGCTCCGTAGGAGGGGGAGACGATGGAATGTCGCAGGAAAATTGTGTTAAAAAGGGTTAAAATATATCCCCATCAAGGACAACAGCAGAGTAGCCTACGAAAAAAATAGACTGCAATTATATGAATGCTAAAGACATTAAAACACAATTGATTAGGCTTAAACCGACATATATCAGTCCTAATCCTGAATGCACTGTGCGTTTCACGGCATTTTCCCCCCTTAAATAATTCCTCTTCACACCTGTGAATAACCCGGGAGACGTCCATGATGAGGAATACAACGAAGCCCACCGTCTGGCCCGGTGCATCGTTGAGCGCACGATCGGGAGGTGGAAGTTGCGCTTTAGATGCCTTCACAAGTCAGGCGGAGGGCTCCAGTTTTCGCCGGCCAAGTCATGCACTGTGATATGTGTGACAGCTATGTTGCACAACATTGCAGCTAAGGCTGGGGTGGCATTGCTTGAACCGGAGGACGCTGAGGACGATGACGACGAGGAAGATCGGTGTGAGGACGGCCTCCCTCATAACTACGCGGCTGGTTTTCATGCGCGTCGAAGAGTGATTGAGACTTTTTTTTAACCCCCTCCACCCTCCCACATGTCACTAAACATTCCCGTCAACGTGACCAATCCCCACCATATCCCAGCCTTTTGCCTGCTCCTTTGCTTGTTTTTTATAATTTATTTTATTTCTTTATTTTTAATTTTTTTAAATTTTATTTAATTTTTTACATTATTTTATGCTACGTTTTATGAGTAGCCTATGTCATTCTGCACAAATCCCCCCACTTTCTCTCACACATTTTGAGTGCCCTGCCTGCGCAAACATTTTCTGGACTGTCCCGTTTTATTTTGGCCATTTTAACATCTTTATTAATAGATGAATTAATAATCTTTATTAATTACCAAACTAAGAACATAAAGGCGCAATGCGTTTTAATAAAACGCATCCAATAGACGGAATGTCCGATGGTGTCGCCACTGAGGCTATAGCTGACGATGCTCTTAGCGTCCTACGAGTACCTACGAGCACCCCTGAAGTACTCGTTAGCTACGAGCGTTTTCAAGACGTTCGTTCCCTACGATGCTTTCGGGAAACGCGGTGAAAACTCTACGATGCCCTTTCGACGCACTTCACGATCCACTTAGGCTAACGACGCTTTCGGGAAACGGGGCCCAGGCCAACAACGCACTAATAGCAATTCACAGAGCCAGTCAGGCAAGCGGAGCAGCGGCCAGCGGAAGGGAAACGCTGAACAAGGCGTTTCCTTTCCTTCTCTTCATATTTTCTTTTCTGGCCAATCATGTGGCTGGCCAATCATGTGGCTGGCCAATCATGTGGCTCCCTCCACGGGAGGTTCTGGGTTATGGCTCGGCAGCCCTGCCGTCTCGCCCCAGAAGTTCTGCCATCGCAGGGGAGGACCGCTGGATCCCAGATTACTTTGGACTCAATTCAAAGTTACTTGTTACCCAGTTGGACTATCTGACTGTTGACTGTGACAAACCCATGATGTCAATAGGACACATTTCCCATTGTGTAGGTGTTGTTGTATCAGGGGATCTCTGTATGCTCACGCCACATTGTATATGAGGGGGGTGTGAAAGCATGTGAGGATGGAGTTTTTCTTCAAATTTCAATCTCAAGGTGTCTCAAGGAATCTCAAGTTATCTCAGTTACATTATAATTATATCGTGCAATCCAAAAAAAAATAGCTAGTCGGTTGAGCGGTGTGAGTGTTTAGGATGTGTTTGGGAAAAGTGATTATGGTGCTTTGTGCGATTGCTTGTGCAAGGTATGCAGAAAACTTTGTTTATTGTTTCTGCGCAACAGGGCTGCTCTTTGACACATGGGGCTTTTTGGACAACAAAAGAAATCAACCCAGATGTGTTTACATTAGCCACTCATTAACGTGCCCCTAGCTGGAGAGGAGCACAAACTCAGGCAATGAAACTCAGTTTCATGGCGAGGACTGTACTGCCACAAGAACAAAACACAAAACACATTTCTGACTGGCTTCATCCTAGTAAAGGTGCTGTAGGGTAGACTTAAAAGCTAATATTTGAGTGTAATTTTTTTAAAATGGCATATCCATGCGACAGCTTTTTGAGAGAGAAATGTGCTCTGAGGATATTGGTCCTGGTTGACTGCTGCTGCCTCTGTATGTGACAACTTTGACTGGAGTTGAACCCCGGTTAATTTCAAACCAATCAGGCTATCTCTTCCCTACTTAGTTAAGAGAATACATTTTACCTGTCAATCACACAGCATATCAAGTTCCACCACAGGTGAACAAATGCAAGACTTCTCAATAGTGGAGAGGGATGGGGCAGTGAGGGACGGGGTCTTCATTTACCTCTGCTCTGTTCTGCTCTCTCTTGTTTCTAAAATCCTCAAATCTCACAATGACAGCTTTAACAGCGTTCTCCCTCCACCCCATCTCCGCTGTCTGCAAGTGGCTGAAGAAAGACGAACCCCTGAACACTGACGCTAAGGTCGGCGCGAGAGCCGACCACAACCTCATCATCTCCGAGGCCCGCCAGTCCGACTCGGGCAACTACACCTGCCTGGCGAGCAACATCGTGGCCAAGCGGCGCAGCGCCACCGCCACCGTAGTAGTTTACGGTGAGCTAGGTTAATGTTGCCGTATTAACCGCATGTCCAAAACGCTTAGAAAATCTGATAAACACAAGTCATAGGCCACAACACAAATGCAATAGGCATCAAATACAGCTCTATTATGTGATGTGATAATGCGATGGAAATAATTCTCTATCAAATTGAATTATTTTCATATTATAACTTTAACCCATTTGTTTTGGGGTTTTTGTGTTCCCAGTGAACGGCGGCTGGTCTCTCTGGACCGACTGGTCGCTGTGTAACGTGCGCTGTGGGCGGGGCTTGCAAAAGCGCTCGTGCACCTGCACCAACCCGGCGCCGCTCAACGGGGGGGCCTTCTACGAGGGCATGTCAGTGCAGAAGAGCACCAACACACTCTGTCCAGGTGAGCTCCACCACCCACAGTCTGTCCAGGTCAGCTCCACACACTCTGTCCACCTGAGCTCCACCTCACTCTGTCCACACATCCTGTCTTATGAAGCACGATAAGGAAGTGTCTTGCAGTCAAATTAGTGTAACACTACAAGATTCTGTAGGTCAAATGTACTAGGTAATGTTTAAGTTTAATGTTTTAGAAATGGCATCGCCTTCTGTCAGCTGTTAGTGAGTGAAATGTGCTGTGAGAATATCCATTAGGACTCGACTGTGCCTGACTCCCGGCTCATTTCTGGCCAATCAGTGCATATCTTCCCTGATTGGTTTGGGGGAGCCATCTTGCCTGTCAATCACAGATTCATGAAATGCTGAACTTCCCACTGGTGGAGAAATTAAGGGATGTTGGTTTCTTTGTTTCTTACCAGGAGTAGCTTTAATAAGAACTAACAATTGATACTACTAATACATATTAGAGGGGAAAACACTAAACTACACACATGTCGACAGCTCTAACGTCGTCCCAACCTTAGTGGCACCCACACCAAAGACGAGATGAAAAGCTGGGGAACCAAACCAGGAAAATTGAATCCCAGAACTGCTTTTCACAGTGAAATTAAGGGCTTTCAGTTTTTTCTCCCCACCTGGGAAGAAAGAGCAGTTGTTCATTGGTAGGAGTGAAGTATGTTTCAACATGACCCAGATGATCCTACAACCCCTCATGTGACCGTGGACAAGGTCTCTCACTCGGTAAGCTATAGGACGAATGGGGGGAGGACGAGAGAGAGAGAGAGAGAGAGAGAGAGAGAGAGAGAGAGAGAGAGAGAGAGAGACAGAGACAGAGACAGAGAGAGAGAGAGAGAGAGAGAGAGAGACTTAAAGTTGTGAAAGTGCTGAGGAGGAGAGCCAGATATCTAATCCTAAACGTAATCTGCATTTTCCAAGTGTTTTTTTCCAGACTGATAGCCCGAACTTTGTTATCAGTGGGCTTGTGCATAAGAAAACTACAGCGGGAGGCGGATAGAGATGGGCTACTTTAATAAACAATCATCCTTCTTTCCCACAAACCAACAAACTCCCCCTCGCTCTCTCTATCGTTCAGAGGGATTCTGTTTCCACCCCTGAATGTATTCATCTTTTCTTCATTTTGTCTTTCTTTAGTTCCTTTGTTCGTTTGTTCGTTCATCCGTTCCTTCTTTCGCACAACAGTAAAATTTGCATTTAGATTAACAAGTAGAAAGAGGGGAGGATCTTTATGGAGATGTCATGGTGGAGAGGAGGTTTGATGAAACATGACACAATCAAAGTGACTTTGTTTTCAAAGTCAGCAGGGTTGGTTTAACATTGTACACAGACCATCTACTGTGAGAGGGAAAGTCGAAGAAAGAGCATCGTCTGTTTTTTTTTCTGGTCGTGGGGGGTTGAAAGAAAAGCTGTCCAGGCGAACTACAGTACCACAGAAAGCTGCTCAAAGAGAGGTTGTAGCTTCTAATTTAGGCTTTGTCCAGCTGCCTTTGTAAGCAAGCTGTGCACGTTTGTGCTCTGTCAGAGGTTTGGAAAGAATTTATTCACTCTCATTTACAACCCCTCTCTCTCTCTCTCCCTCTTCTTCTCCCCCTCTCTCCCATGCTGGCTCACTTGTTGGCTCACTATCAAGTTGGGCCTTTGTCGTTTGCCCTTTCCGTCTCTTCCCCTTCTCTTCCCTCTTCATCACTCTCTCTGGACTTCCCAATATCTCCCTCTCCCTTCTTCTCACCCAATCTTTCTCTTGCTTTCTCCACCAATTATATATCACTACCTGAAGCTGAACCGTTCCAAGCTTTAGGTATTGGTCGTTTTGTGTGAAACGTTCCCATTTTTGTTGAAAGACACACAGCCGTGGCAAATTCCTTCAATTTGGTAGCAGCTAATCCCTACTAGGGTTATGTTCAAGCAGATGGACACAACTCAATCGTGATGTAGGCCATTTTACGGCCCCATCATTCATTTTGAAGATCGAAGAATAATTTTTCTCGTCAATCTAACTACTATAATAGCAGGCCTGTCGCACCAGTTACTCAAAGTTACTCAAGTGCGCATGTGCCAAGCGCGAACACATACACATTTGCACGAACATACACGGAAACGCACACACATGCGCACACACTACACACACACACAAGCACGCACACAAACCGCACGTCAACACACAGGCACGACACATTATAATAATAATAATAAATTCTATTTTTATAGTGCTTTACTCGCACTCAAGGCGCTTTACATAGGAGCACAACAATAACAAACAAAAGGAAATGTAAAGTTGATTGGGTTTGGGTTGGTGGGTGATCTAGGGGTAGGCGGAGGAGAAGAGATGGGTCTTGAGGCGGGACTGGAAGATGGTGAGGGACTCGGAGTCACGGATATGTTGGGGGAGGGTGTTCCAGAGCCTGGGAGCTGCCCTGGAGAAGGCTCTGTCGCCAAGGCTGCAGAGTTGTGATGTGTGGGTGGAGAGGAGACCGGCTGAGGAGGATCTGAGGGCCTGGGGGGGTTGATCGAGGGTGAGAAGGTCAGAGAGATATGGGGGTGCCAAATGGTGGAGGGCTTTGTAGGTGAGGACCAGGAGTTTGTAGTGGATCCGGTGTGAGATGGGGAGCCAGTGGAGTTTTTTTATGACTGGGGTGACGTGGTGCCAGGATTTAGTGTGAGAAAGGAGACGGGCTGCTGCGTTTTGGACCAGTTGGAGTCTGTTGATGGAGGTGGTGGTGATGCCGGCGAGGAGTGAGTTGCAATAGTCGAGGCGGGAGGAGTTGAAGGCATGGATGAGTCTTTTGGCAGCGTGGGGTGTGAGAGAGGATCAGATCTTTGCAATATTACGGAGGTGATAGAAGGAGGTTTTGACGGTGTGGCGGATGTGGGGTTCAAAGGAGGGGTTGGAATCAAAGATTACATGGGCTGGGGGGAGGGGTAAAGTTGACCGTGGTGCCGTCGATAATGAGTGTGGGGAGGTTTGCGAGTATGCTGAGAGTGGATTTGGAGCCGATGAGAAGTTCAGTTTTGTTGCTGTTAAATTTGAGGAAGTTACTTTGCATCCAGAGTGTAAGTGTAGACAGGCAGGATTCGATGTGGGAGAGGGGGGGGTTGTGGGGGGATTTGGTGCTGAGGTAAATCTGGGTGTCGTCAGCGTAGCAGTGGAAGTCCATTGAGAAATGGCGGAGTAACTGACCAAGGGGCAGGAGGTAATTATGAAGTGGAGGGGGCGGAGTACAGAACCTTTTGGAACGCCTTGTGTGACGGTGGCAGATGTGTGGTTGTATGAGTGAAGCCAGAGTGCAGTACCTTCAATACCGAAGTTGCTGAGTCTGGTGAGCAGGATGGTGTGGTTTACGGTATGGAAGGCTGCACTCAAGTCAAGGAGGATGAGGAAGCTGAGGGACCCAGTTTCGGCAGAGGGGAGGAGGACATTGAGGACTTTGAGGAGAGCGGTTTCTGTGCTGTGGAGGGGGCGGAAGCCAGATTGGAGGGGTTCGAAGAGGTTATTCGCGTGGAGATGGGATTTGAGTTGTGTGGTGACGATGTGTTCAAGGGTTTTGGAGGGGAAGGGGAGGACCGAGGTTGGGCGCTAGTTACTGAGGGAGGAGGAGTCAAGACCGGGTGTCTTGAGGGTGTGGGTGACAGCAGCAGATTTGAAGGCAGAGGGGACAGTTCCATGGGACAGTGAGGAGTTGAAGAGCTTAGTGAGGTAAGAGAAGGGCAGAGAACGGGGAGGAAGGACTTGAGCAGGGGAGTGGGGAGGGGGTCGAGGGAGCAGGTAGTAGGTTTGGAGGAGCTTATAAGTTTGGAGAGTGTAGGAGGGGTAACCAGGTCGAAGTGGGTGAGACGCAATGGGGAGGAGGGGTTGGGGGGTCCAAAGAGATGGTTAGTGGAGGGGCCATTGAGTGTGCAGGGGGGTTATGCACAGTGAATGGTTGATGGTGGTGATTTTGTCAGCGAAAAACTGGAGGAATGATTTGCCGATATCTGGGGTGGAGGGGGAGAGGGTGCTGGTCCGGGGTTTGAGGAGGTTGCTCACTGTGGAGAAGAGGGTTCTGGGGTTTTGGCAGGGGTCAGAAAAGATGGCCGAGAGGTAGGCAGACTTGGTGGCAGTGAGGGCGTCTTTGTAGGCAGTGAGGTGGAATTTGTATGCTTGGTGGTGGTCTGTGAGGGAGGTTTTTTTGGCGGATCGTTCGAGTTGGTGGCCGGTCTGTTTCAATTTGCGGAGTGTGGGTGTGAAACAGGGTGAGGAGGTATTAAAGGAGACAGTTTTGAGGGGGGCCAGGGTGTTGAGGGATGAAGTCAGGGTAGAATTAAGGTGGTTTGTGAGCTCATCAGGTGAGATGAGGGTCAAGGGGGAGGGAGGAGGAGAGCCGGTCAGAGAGATGGTGGGGATCGATGGATTTAAGGTTATGGAAGGTGTTTTCTCTGAGGAGGCGGGGATGGGGGTAGGTTGAGAGGATGGTGAACCGTATAAGTTTGTGATCAGAGAGGGGAAAGGGGCATCGCCGGAGGTCGAGTACAGGGAGATTGATGGAGCAGACAAGCTCGAGGATGTGTCCTTTGTCATGGGTGGTTAAGGTGACTGGCGTCTGGCGAGAGTGAAATTGTCCAGTAAAGTGGTGAATTCAGATGAGAGCTTGCAAGTGGGGGAGTCCATGTGGATTTTAATGTCACCAAGTAACAGCAGGCGGAGAGAGGGTTGATGCTAGTGTGAAGTCTGAAAGGAAGGGGGGATTAGGTTTGGGTGGCCGGTAGATGAGGATAAATGTTGTGGCGTAGGGGGCTTTGAAAGCGATGAATTCAAAGGATGATACAGAGGGGAGGGTGAATTCTGTGATCAGATAATTCTGTTTGTGTATGACGGCAAGGCCACCTCCACGGCGGGAGGGGCAGGGTTTGGCGATGTAGCTGAAACCGGGGGCAGATGCTTGGTTGAGGGAGAAAAAGTAATGGGGTTGTTGCCAGGTTTCAGTAAGTAGAAGGAGGGTAATTTTCGAGGATGAGTTTCTGTATGGCGGGGGCTTTATTGTTGAGGGGACGGGTGTCGAGGAGGGCAAAGTTAGCACAGCCAGAGGGTAGTGGGATCGGGGCAGGCTGGAGAGGTCTGAGGTTAGCCAGGTTAGCTGTGCGGGGGGGCAGAGGGGAGCTCACCTGCCTGGTGAGTTGCTGCCTGACGGCAGTTCTGAATGATCCAGTAGCGGGTGGGTCTCGATGACGTGGCGGAGGTGCGACGGAGCGTGCAGGTAACCAGATGAATCAGAATCAGTCAATGATCCATCCCATCAATGATTGGGATGGAGTGTCCGTGCTGGGATAAAACTAAATTGCGGCGGGAGCTTCTGTGGATGTAGCGGCGACGACGTATGAGTCCAAATTGTTTGACTGATATTAATGAAGGGATGATGTGGTTGAGAAGTCCAAACAGCTGTTGTACAGTGGAATAGGGCACGGTACAGATCGCCTAGTGTGAGTGCGCCCTCAAAGTAGGCCATCTGTACCGTGCCCAAGTCTGTTTCACACCTGCTTGCACTGCTGTGCGCTGCTAGCCTGTGCTCACACTAGGCAATCTAAACTGGGCCTGAGTACAGTTGCCTCTTGTACATACGTCATAACGTCGTAATACATCACCAAGCTTTGTAGAACAACACAGAGAAGACAATTGACACTTTACTGGCTTTGTTTCTTATTTATTCTACTAAGATACAGCCATCTCTTACTTGCTAAGCCCTCTTAGCATTTGGCAAATATGCCGTTTTATGCACACCTTTTCGCGGCACGGTCCGCACGTTTACACTCCCCGAGGTAAATTGCTTGCTTGAGCTAGAACCCCAATTTACCATCCCGGACCATGCACACATTGGTGGTTTATTGGGTTTAATTCTGTTGTAAATGCGCCGGCTCCGCTGTTCTGGGTGGGGGGGGGGAGGGGGGGCTTGGGTAGAGGTGTTGCTGCACTGTCTCCACTTAGACGCACAACACAGCGATATGATCATGAGCAATTCTAACTGGAGAGAAAGTGAAATCCGCAAGCTGCTGATCATGTGAGAGAAGGTGATGCAGTCGTATTAAACAAACGTTGAAAGATGGTGCGATCTACGAGAGAGACGCAAACAAACTGTCCTTATGAGGCTTTTGTCGGGATAAAAAACAAGCGGACAGCAAAATAAAGAATATGTTGCCAGTTTTACACTTAAACATTTACACATAAATAGTTAGTCGTGTTTGTAGCCTACACTCAGACGTTAACTTCTTCTTGCATGCAGGGGCCTGTACTACGAAGCTCAATTAGAGGGTTAGCGAGGTATGTTGAGCTGAAAGCCTGGGTTAGCTGTACCACGAAAGTCGATGTATCACCATGGTGACTTATGCTCGCAACCAAACCTGGTCGGGAGCAGCTTTTCAGCTTAGTCTAGCCGGAGATCGGCTACTTAAATCGGCGTGCCTAGCTTCCTAGCCCCTCCTCCGACAATGGCGTCACCATTTTTGGGTGTTCCCGTGGACCACGGCGCACTTATCGTACAGGCGTCTCTCCGGAGGCAGAGGGTTTTTCGGGACAGAACCGATCCCTTGGCATTGTCTGACGATATTCTTTATGAGAGATACAGATTCTCATCAGAGGGTATTCGTTATTTGATTGTCCTTGTTGGACCGTATGTAGGCAATGGTACACAAAGAAGTGATTTGAACTTTTAATTCCTCGTAGGAGTTCATTATAATTCACTGCTCACCTTGGGGGAAATACACTGCTCTCGCTCGATTCATTTTGCGTAAGGGTGAGTCAAATGACGCGATAAACGCCCCCTTTTATGTCAACGCGCATTGAAACTAAAGCGGAAGACCTGGTTCAACTAATTGAATCTAAAGTGAGCGTCGTGGTACCATTTAACTCTGATTGCGAGTTGGGGCTCTGTCGAGCCAGGTTTTCCCAAGAAAGCCTGGGGATGTTCAGCGAGGTTCGTGGTATACCCCCCAGGTGTCTTCATTCATAAAAAAATAAAAACATTCGGGAGATTGCAAATTATTCTAAAGTGGTCTAGACTCCGTGCGCAGCCCCGCCTTCTCCAGTGAATCATGAAAGCCCGCACCGTGACGTACGGGGATGTTTTATCAAAAATTCAACTTCACTATCGCACTTACCTGAACCCACTTGTGAGTCGCTTGCCACCATGTTTATTTTTTAATGGGAAAGGAGGGTCGCATGGACTATACGTCATCCTGCTCAGGTTGCGTAGCCGTGCACGTGTCGGCTCATTAGCATCTGTACCGTGGCCTGAGCACACCTCTCCCAGGTATGCTCAGGCCACGGAATTGAACTGTACTTACAGAGGGTATAGTGTGAGTGTGCCCTCAAACTCCTCTCAGCGCCCTCAGTGGCGGCTTCCAGTCCTTCACCTTCAAGACGTCCCGCCAAGGTCAGCTCACACACACACACTCACATGCACACGCACACGCACACACATACATGCATGGGTAACACTTTACAATTAAGGGTACTAAGTAACATTAGTTAATGCAGTAATAAGCATTATTATATAGCCTTTGCATGGGTAAGGGTTAGCCCTATCAAATAATGTATAAAGGAGCACACCATTAGTAACCATGAACAAAATTAGTAAACATGAACACCATTAGATATAGTAAGTATTCGATTTAGTAATTTAACGTGTTTCTATTGAGCAAGACACTTAGTTGCGCACATAGTTGAATGGACATTTGTTATGCAAACCCTGACCCTGTTATATCCACCAATCAGCAAGAATTCTACCCTTTCTTTAATCTCCCCCTCAGAGAATCAAGCTGTCGGAAAACAACTGCTCATTCGCTGTCAGCATGGTCCCAACCTTCAGGTCGAGTGAGGGGCGTAGGTTGGTCCTTAGCAGCTTCTCCTTGTCTGTTGTGAAGGAACATGCTATTAGTGAAGAATCTAAAGCTACAGGAAGCTCCATACATCGGCTAGGTCAAATCCCGGGCCTTAGCTGTGGAGCTGCTGCTGTTGCTTGTACAGCTGTAGTTCTGTGTGTCTGACACGGTCTGGCCAGGGCTTCTAACACAGGCCTTGTTCTAAGACTAATCCACCACTAAAGGCACTGCTGACCAAGAGCCTGATTCAAGGTCTGCAATGTCCGGACACAAAGACAACAGCTAAGAAGTGTGTTGGTGTACGCTGTGTTTTGGCAGCTAGTTGGCTTTGGCTGACCCACATCATCTCAAATCGCTTCCTTTACCCTGGATGTTCAACCGATAGAGTATCAGGATACAGAGGCGAATAAAGACAAATTTTCTTGTCTACTTTCATCAGTCTGTGTACATGGTAGCTGGTAAAGTTAAAGGGGGAAATAACAAAAACAATCCATTCATTTGACATTTTTACTCAGTAAAAATCCCTATGTAGCCTATAATTCATAAGTGAAGTTGTACATACCTTTTGTAGTGAAATTATAGGATAAATGGTACTTCAGATATCGTAAATGTCACATCCGATCCGATCTGTGCTTTCTATGCTTCCGTCTTCGGTGGATTAAACCTTTGGAGAAAACAGATTACCCCACGATAAACTAATTAATTTGTTATTCCTTCAAAATGAGAAGGAAACATCCTGTCCAATCTCTTCACTCCTCACCGTTTATTTTTAATTGCACTCAATTCTGAATCACCAATCTTAATACTTTAGAATAACATTGTTCATAAGTATCAACATTCAAATAAAAATTAATTACCCCTTATTATATAATCAAGAGGAAGTTAGAGTTAAGATGAAGTCACAAAATAAATGCATTATGTATTTCCCTCCCTAAATAGTAAAGTCTCAGAACAGGGGATTTATTTTCCCAAGCCTGAATTTAAGGGTCACCACAGAAGTGATCTTCTGCAGAGGAGCAGAAAGCATTTTGATGAACAAGCAGGACACATTGAAGAAGATAACCCTGCTCTGGGCCTCTTTCGATATATGATCCAATAAAGCCGTTATTTCATAGAGTATTATAATCAGTCCATGCCCCAAAATAAAACAGACCACACAGCCTAATGAAAATTCTCTCTCTCTCTCTCTCTCTCTGTCTCTCTGACGGAGCTGGTCGTGTTTAGAGCAGTGCGTAATCGTTTTCCGTTTTTTTTGCCAATGTTGGCGTCTTTTTTTTTTTTTTTTTTTCTAACTGTCTAAAGTGAAGTGTAACTTTGTCTAAAAAGGTCGCGTTTGACCGGCTTGGCGCCTCGCCAGCGGCAGTTTTACTGCAAACAAACATTTGGTAGAATGGCCACGACAGGTGGTTCCGCGAAGCCCCGTCTCGTACTCACTCCCAGGCAGGTGCGTGCCGGACGCCTCGGTTACGGTGGAGGATGTTTTATTGGCATTGTGCGAGGTAATTGGTGGTGGAAAGAAAATCAGATCTGCCTTCCATATGAATAAAGCCATTGTGTTTTTTTTATCGCACATTTATGAAGCACATTATCACAAGAAAAGGGAACGCTAAAGCCTCTGCAACCTGGAGAACCAAAGCCTGGCAGCGGATCGCTGACCGCGTAAATGCGTTAGTTACATGTCAAAAGCATGATCCTGAAAATTTGATCCATGAATATATAAATATCCCAGCATTCTTAAAGATCCTACGACATAACACCTTTCTTCAAAAAACAGACTGGATCTGGCCCTCAAATTGTCTTCACCCCGGTGGAGGAGCTGTTAATAAACATAAATTAAGGGCGCCTTGGCATGGAGGGGATACCTGGAGGTACCTACCTCCTCAGAGAGTCAGGGGCCATACCCCACTGGTTGAATGTAGGTTTTTGCCTCTCGGCATAGTACTCAGACAATATTGCTCTTTGTATGATAGGAGGCCGATACAAATCTTGGTTGGGTCATCTGAAAGGACTGAGATCTGCTCAGAATCTCCAACATTATAGCCTAGATAAAACTACCATTTGCAAAAGACGGAGGGCTACGCAAATAGTCTGGAGTGAACTGAGGCCAGGTCCTCGATTGGTAGTGTTGGCTATGCAAGGCTTTTTAAATATATTAAAGATTTGCGCGAGAATCTATATCTCTCCACTCCAGCAAAAAGTCATCCGATATGCCAAGATGTCGAGCCGTGGTCTTATCAATCGCTCCCGGTGGATTGCACTTATAATTTGCGCTCCGATATCAGCAGTTCTCTCATCAAAAGGGCATGCCATTGTGAACACATGAAATCTGCAGTTAATGCGCGTTTAAATACCCAAAACCGGGTTATGTTTCAAACTTAACCTGCGCAAAACCTGCTCCGACCAGGTTTGATACAGAGCATATGTTTCTATAGCAACTAACATACCGTGATCCTTTTGGAACGGATAACCTAGGGTTACCGCAAATCCTGGGTTAATTTACCCCGGCTTTGTGGAACACCCCACAGATTAGATTGTTTTGTCAGCAATACACCACAAATTCCACCAGAGCGGTAAAGACAAAACTTGAAGCTCTAGAACAAGAGATTTTATTCATAACTGCGAAGGCCAGTGGTAGGGATATGGCAAGTTTTGAGACCTATCTGAACCAGAATAAGTTGCAACTCAGGAGCCTTCTGGAGGATAGGGGGGAGGGGGCACTAGTGAGAGCCCGCTATTTACTTTATGCAGACATGGATGGCCCAACAAAATTGTTCTTTGGACTGGAGAAGCGGACATCAAAAACTGAACATATGCAGTGTCTCAAGCTCCCTGGTGGAAGAGAGACAACTGACCCAGCAGACATCAGGTCACTTTCATTGTTTTTTTTACGAAGATCTGTTTAGAGCTGAAGATTGTGATGTATCTGCGGGGGATGAGCTCCTGCGAGATCTACCACGGTTAGAAGAGGAGGAGGCCCTGAGTCTAGAGCACCCCCTTTCCTACAGTGAGCTCACTCAGGCGGTGCAACAGCAGAACTCTGGCCGGTCGCCTGGTTTAGATGGTCTGTCGGGTGAATTCTATTAGGCTTTCTGGTCTCTTTTAGGGCCTGACCTGCATACCGTCCTCGAGGAGTCTGTTGAACAGGGAAATCTCCCTTTGAGTTGTTGCAGGGCAGTCCTGTCTTTGCTCCCCAAAAAGGGGATTTGGGATACTTAAAAAATTGGCGCCCTGTCTCCCTCCTATGCGTAGACGCAAAGATTTTCTCCAGAGCACTCACCAACAGGTTAAAGGCTGTAGTAGGCTCAGTGGTCGATAGAGATCAAACATACTGTATCCCAAATCGATCGATTTTTGATAACCTGTTTCTGGTTCGTGACATCATAACCACAGCAGCCTATCATAAACTAAACCTGGGCCTTCTCTCCTTAGACCAGGAAAAGGCTTTTGATCGGGTCGATCATGGTTTTCTGTTTAGAACTTTGGAGGCTTTGGGTTTGGTCCAGTTTTCATAGGCCTCATCAAGTTGCTATATAAAGACATTTCTAGCATCCTTAAGATAAACGGCTCACTCACCAGACCTTTCTCTGTGTCTAGAGGAATATGGCAGGGGTGTGGCCTCTCTGGGCTTCTTTATGCAATCTCTATTGAACCTCTCCTTGTAATGCTGAGGGCACGCCTGGGCACCATCGCTGCACCAGGGATTCCACAGGCCCCTACAGTGTCACTTACAGCCTATGCGGATGACGTAACAGTGATTTTGCAGTCGCAGGAGGATGTGCAGGTGCTTTCCCAGGTTTTACAAACCTACCAAAGAGCCGCCTCCGCTAAGGTTAACTGGGAGAAATGTTCTTCCCTATTAATCGGAGATTGGCAGGACTCAACACCACCGGTTCTGCCTCAAAGTGTGCCTGGAATTTGGAGGGGTTAAAAGAACTGGGAGGGGATGGAGGAGAAGATAACAGGTCGGTTGCAACGCTGGAGGTGGATTTTACCGCAGCTCTCATATAGAGGGCGGGTGCTGGTGGTCATAACCTGGCGGCATCAATGTTGTGGCACAAAGCGTTTGTACTTGACCCCCCTGTCTCACTCCTCTGTAGTCTCCAAAAGGCTTTTGTAAATTTATTTTGGGATGGCTGTCATTGGCTGGCCCCGGGGGTTATGTGTCTGCCAGTGGCTGAAGGAGGGCAGGGACTGATTCACCTGGCAAGTAAGGTTGCCTCCATGAGACTACACACAGCTCAATGTCTCCTCTATGCGCCGGACAGTGTGCTTTGGGTTTCCTTTGCGAGGTCAGTGATGCATGACATCAGGGCTTTTTCACTGGACAGACATTTGTTTCTGATGGCGAATATTCAATGGATACAAGGGTTTCATCTATCTTTTTTCTATAAATCTGTTTTGGAAGCATGGAATATACTAACTGTGTCTAGAACTCTGGATCAAAACTATGGTACAGAAGAGCCCCTTTTTTTTAATCCTCTCATGCCCACTCAGGAGAGAGTCGGGGATAGCCTGATCTTGGCATTTATGGGAGCAGGTATAACCAAGCTGGGAGACCTGCTGGACCATGAGAACGGGAGGTGGAAGTTGGCACTGGAGGTTAGTGCCCAGACTGGATTGAGGTCTCTGCGCCTGGTGGCTGACCTGTTGGGTAGGCTCAGAGTCTCCCTCCCGACCAGTCTCAGTGCTGCAGCAAACAGCGTTGTAGCTGGAACACCAGAACAGGTGGCTTTCCCTGATCTTCGGATATCTCCCAGGTGTGCATCGAGAGGAGGGGGACACCTGTGGACTTTTAATGCTCTTACTGATTTATGTTTAGCCTCAGTTGACCGAAAGTCACTTTATAACATATGCAGCAAATCCTTGTTTTTCGATCAGCTGGTCAGTCGTCCAGACACCAAGTGGCGGGAACAGGGACAGTTTCCACCAGACTTTTCTCCCACATGGCGGTTGCTGTACAAGCCTCCCATCTCCAAAAGAGTGGGGGAATTGCAGTGGCGCATCCTTCACTTGGCCATCCCTACTAATCGCTTTGTTTCTAGGTTCAACCATGATGTCATGCCAACCTGCCCTTTTTGCCCGGCCCCGGACACGGTTTCAATTTTTTTCACTGAATGCTCCAGACTGTTACCTTTGTTTTCTCTTCTACAGACATTGTTGGGGAAACTTGGCTTTCTTTTTGTTTCCTCAGTGAGGTACACTAAGAGGAGAAAAGGGGAATGCACATTGGCAAATTTCCTATTTGGACAGGCAATGCTGGCCATCTATAAAACCCACAAGACTGAGATGGAGGAGGGCAATGGGAAGGACTTGGGTGGGGGTGTTTAAAACGATGGTCAGGATCAGGGTGGCAGCTGATTTTGCATTCCTTAAAATGACTGATGAGCTTTTGTTTTTCAATCAGCGGTGGTGCTATATGTTCAGTGGACTCCACTGATGGAATCTCTTTCCGGTTTTAGCTCAAATAGTTTTTATTTTTTGTTGTTTTGATTTCACAGAAAGGAAAGATGAGGTACGTTCTTTTATGATGTATCACATGTCGGAGTGATGAATTAAAAGTATTTTAAAAGTCTCTCTCTCTCTCGTGTCGTCCTTATCCGTTAGCTGCCAAACGAATGCTTGGACTGTGAAATAATTCTGGATTAATCTGAGCAAATGGTGACTTAAAGTGGAGGTGGCTGGGTGAGTGGCAGTTGGTGGGTTGGAATTATTGCCTGAGATAGACAATGAACCCCCGTTCCAGCTTAATTTAATGTCAGTACCTCATGATTGGGGGGGGGGAGTTGATGGTGACAGATAAGACCACAGTGTGTTTCGCGTCCGTCCGTCCGTCTCCCAGGGTGAGGGCCGGACTACCAGGGCGTAGACGCCACGCTGGGCCGCAGGAGGAAGACCCTCTTCATCCCGCCCGACCTGCCCCGGCCTCCTCCCCCTCCTCTTCCTCCCCCGCTGAAGACCACCAGGGTGCTGGGCCAAGCCGGAGGAAGGCTGGTCGTACCCAACACTGGTGAGAGAGAGAGAGAGAGAGAGAGAGAGAGAGAGAGAGAGAGAGAGAGAGAGAGAGAGAGAGAGAGAGAGAGAGAGATGGGAGAGGAGGAGCCAATCCAACTAAAAAGGATTGGAATACCAAAAATTTAGTTCTGTCGCTCACAATCATGTCATTCATTCGAGTTGATGATGACAGAAAGAATAAAACATGGCCATCCCAACCAGCGGTTCTCCTCCTGACACGCCTTCCCCCGGTCCTCCGGTCCTGATTTCATTATACCGTGTTCAATGTTTTCTTTTATATTCCTGTACGAGTGTTTTGTTCAATGTAATATGTGCAGCAAAGTGTCATTGAGCGTTATTATTCTGGAGTCTGTGATGTAAGAAAGAACGAAGGACAACAGCAGTCGCTTCAAATGTGATTAGTATTTATTAAATACCCAAGTTGGGACACGTTTGTCTACTGAAGCCAAGATTGACGTGTGGACACATTCTTTGTGACAGGAAGTGGCAATGTGTATGCGTGAGTGTGTACGTGAGTGTGTGTGTGTCTGTGCGACATTTGGGTGTGCATGCATGTGTGTGTGTGTGTGTGCGCGTCAAGCTTGCGCGCATACATTTTAAATCGAGCAGAAATAGTTTTCAATGTACAGTTAGTGATTACTTTTATCAAGGGGCTTTATTTAAAGCTACAAAAAATCAACTCAACTCTGACGTCCCCCAGCTGGTGGGGGGATAATGACTGTCATCGTTTGCGTTTCAGGCGCCCATACGAATCCTAACACGAAACCGCAAGGTCCGGATAGATTTGAAACCACCTCCGAGGGTGGGTTCCGAAATGTGTGGTTTCGGGCACCGGATTCGCCAGCTCCGTCCGGACATTCGGCCGAAACACACAAGACTTATGCGGTTTCACCAAAGAATCAACTTTGTGTGGACGAGGCCTTTGTCTCTCTGTAGGCTTTAGCCTCCTGTGCCCCGCTGAGGGATAGCTGAAGACACGAGCTGGGAGATGTACATGATCATCAACCAGGATGTATAAACATACTGTACGCACACACACACGCACACACTCATCTTGCACACACTGCAGAGGAGGACTTGATGTGGGTGTGTGGCTGTGAGAATGTGTGTGTGCTTGACACTGCAGAATGGAGGGCTATACTTAGAGTCTGCTTTGCGCCTGGAGACAGCGATGCTTTTGTCATGACTGGTTAAAGTGGCAAATGTTGAAAACACGCTGTTGTTTCCTCTCCTCCGCTCCTTCTGTGATGACAATCCCCTTTTGGGGGTTCAGTCGGGCGAACCAGACGAGCAACAAATAAACATTCATAAGGCCTAGTTTTTAGCGGGGGGCCTCTCTGCTGCGTTAAAGGCACGCGCATCGCAAAGGGATTAGATAAGACGAAGGAACGACGTGTTCCTGGGCCACAGTGCGTTGATGCCTCAGAGCAGAAGACGTTAAGTTGGGTCAGTTATTAACCTGTCACGGTGGAGGAGGAGGAGGAGGTGGAAGAGGAAGAGGGTTTGGTGGAGGAGAAGAAGGAGTGGGTAGTGCTGGAGGAGCAGAGGGGCCGGTGTTCCATCGGGCTCTGACCAAAAGCTGTCAGTCAATCTCCTCCCTATACCCAGAAACCCGAGGAGAAACCAGATGCTTCCTCCCCCTGTTGTGAGACCATCTGCATGCGATACGTTTATTTCCTACTCTCTCCCTCTCCATTTCTCTCTCTCTCCATCTCTCTCTCTCTCACTCGGTTCACGGTCTCACGGTTGAGGAATAAGAATCGATTGAGGGTCCATCGCTCGCCCTCTCCCCGGCTCGTCGGCGGTCTCAGATGTCATCCGAGCTGCTCCTCTGACCTTACCTGCCGAGTAGGGGTCGTCTGGGGGTCTTCTAAGGGAAGACCCCCAGAGCATAATAAGACCACACTGTCATACTCCCACACAGCAGATCTAATGTCATTCGACATGCGGGACATCCATTAGAAACGGAGCGCTTCATAACACATCAACGCTTTTTCAGGGGGGGGGGTTGGATTTGCGTGTTATTTTAAAGTCTCTCAGGGTAACGGTGAGTATGTAAGCATCATCCGTACCGGTCACAGCCATTAGAGAGTTGCTTCATCAAAGGAGTCGTACCGCAACAGAGAGGTGGCTGACGTAGTTGTGGGCCTTGTGAGGCATTTAACAATGTTGGTGTACCTTTCTTATTGTTGTGTTGCCGAAGGTCCTCTTCAGAGCTTCTTCTCTATCAAAGAAACACGAAGCGATCGTGTTGAAGTAGGTGAGGTTTACCTTCACATTATTCATGTTAAATCACTCGCTTATAGATATGTTTTGTTAAAGCTTATTATAATAACACAAGAAATAGTTCATCAAGGACGCAAATGCCTACAAGGGACAGGGGATTAGAATGGAGCAGAGTGGTGTCCAAAGCAGAACCCTATTAAACATTTACGCTGCACTCAACCAACCGACTCTCCGTCTTGTATTGACATATTTTCCTTCAGTCGTCTCTGTTACTCCCTCACACGATTTTAAATAATTAACCTGCGTCTTTAATCACTGCTCAGAACCGCAAGCTGGCTGATCACCGTCGGCCAAACAGCAGCAGGTAACCTTGGCGACTTCAAAGCCTGGGGGCGGACCCAGGCAGCTGAATGTGTGCGTGTGTGTGGGTGTTAGTGCTCACACCAATCTGATTCTAAATCAAGCGCTGTGGTCGCACACTCCTGCGAGGGCCTGGCGACGGCAGCGCACACACAAGGGTGTGTATGTGTGTTTTCTGTGAGTGTGTGTGTGTTGTGCGTGTGTCCTCTCTCTCTCATGGTCCTCTACGTGAGTGTGTGTGTGTGTGTGTGTGTGTCCAGCCCTGCTGTATGACTGATGGTGGTCCAATCAATTGCTGCCCGCTCTTTGGGGCTCCCAGCTATGACCGGGCCCCTGGCCAAGACCAGCCTTGGCCCCAGCTAATCTGTCAACAGAACCAGAGGCCAGTCGGGCTTTCAGGGGCCGCCCATGGACCCCAGCAGGCCTGCGTGGCGCGCTGTGCTGTGAACGCCTCCAACGCCACGCTGTCCATTAGTCTGAGGGCTTTAATCTTCTAATGTCTGCGTGGAGCCGGCATCTGATTGGTTCATCCAGAGGGCGGTGGGCGGGGGGGAGAGTGGGCTGGAGGCGTCTAGGTCGGTGTTGGTTGGCGGTCGATTTTTTCATGCACGCTCCTCGCCTCTCTCACGCCCCTGTGTGTGTGTGTGTGTGTGTGTGTGTGTGTGTGTGTGTGTGTGTGTGTGTGTGTGTGTGTGTGTGTGTGTGTGTGTGTGTGCGTGCGTGCGTGCGTGCGTGCGTGCGTGCGTGCGTGCGTGCGTGCGTGCGTGCGTGCGTGCGTGCGTGCGTGCGTGCGTGTGTATATTAAATAGAGCTCAGAGAGAGCGTTAAAGGTTGTCTTTGTGCTTGGTGCAGATATTGCTGGCTTTGTTTGTGCGCTTGTGTTGTGTTTGTGTCCACACTGTGAAGCAGGGAGGTCCGTGACTCCATCGCACCGTCTCACCAACAGCTGTTTGCTTTATAATTTATTAAGAATGACGGTACCGCCCAATTCAGAGACCCCTACTCCTCTAGCACCACCAATAGGGGGTTTTAGATACTTCATGGGGTGTGTTTGTATGAACCAATGACCTGGACTCTATGTAATGTAAGTGTGGCTGTGATTTATAGATTTATGTACAAGCATGATCACATGACGGTTCTGACCTTGGACATTCTGTGTGTTCTGGCTGAAGAACAAGTCCTCATCAACCATGCAACACAAATGTATTGACTAGTGTTGTTTCAGAAGCATGCTGAAATATTGACCTGCCAGGGCACTTAACAGCTTAAGGACGGCCCCCAGAATTGCCAATAGCCTATTGTTTATATTATTCATTTTTATGGTGCCATTTCCGTGGGAGCAGAATCATTCCATGTCCTTCATGCTCACTAATGTGTCAAGAGGGAAAGCCAATGTTGTAACATGTAGCCCGGGGGTCTTGTCCTTTACACCCACAGACGGGAGGGTGTTTCATCATGCTCCCCCCCACCCAGACACTCACCACAACCGGCTCAAGTATTGGCCTCAGCGCCCGTGACACGTTTTGATTAATATAAACAGAGAACGCACACACATCTCTTCTGTTGTCGAGCTGCAGTTTGGTGGTGTGAGTGTGTGTGTGAGTCTTTGTGTCTGTCAAGTAGCGTTCCTTCGTATTTCCATGTGCCTATCTGTATTCCTTGTCTATGTCTGTGTCTAGTGCTCTTCCAGCATTGTGGTTGTATATCTCCATCCCTGTGTCGTGTCGAGTCTAATCTGTTTCTGTTCCAGGGATCAGACCCGGCGTCTCACACGTGTCTTCTTGTCCTCGTTGTTGTTGTCCCCCCCACCCCACCATAGCACGGTGCCAGAGGAGGAGAACGAGGTCCTGCTGAGCCCGGAGGTGACCTACGGCCCCCCGGGGCTGGACCTGTCCTGTATGGAAAGCCAAGAAGGCCACAAACTGGCCCTAGAATGGTGCGGTAAAAGTGCTAAACCGCACGGAAACCGTACGGAATCCGTGCGGTTTGGCCGGAATTGATTGTGTGAATGTGCGAGAGAGAGCGCACCTGCCGTGGTGATGTTTGGCTTGTTGGGCTTATATTTGATCAATGATGTAGCTGTCTGATCGTATTAGCTGTAGGTGGATGGTTAAATAATGTCGCAAGATCGGTCATACTGCAGACTCTCATTTGCAAGTGCACTGATTGTGTGCCCGTCTCCGATATGCTTTATACCTGGCATTTATTCAGTTCATGTTCTTCTGAGTGCGCAAGAAGGTTTGTTGTCGTGTTTGCATTGTAATGCACAACTTTGCCTCTCCCTGTTATAAAATAACGTGCATCCAAATGTTATGGCCTAGCTGGCTACTGCATATCGAGAACAATCTGGGGATGATGACATCTCCGAATATTGACGGGTATTTCGCACACTGCCATCTCAATATATAGCCTAACAAATACAAATATATCACTGTACTCGACACAAATGTATTTTCCACTAGCTAGAGGTGGTCATTACATTGTAGCAAAACTAGTTAAGAGAACACAGCTTTATGTTACGGTGAAACGGAGGCACTGCAGCTCTCTATTGGTTAGACAGCATTAGTGGTCAAGCAAAAAAGAGGGAGGGGCTCGTTCTGCAAACCTAATAGCCGGAGTCAATAACTAATTCAAAAACCGGCCAAACCGCATGGTTTGGCCGGTTTCCGTGCTGTTTAGCACTTTTAACGCGCCATTCTAGGGCCAGTGAGGGCCAGTTAGTGGCCTTCTTGGCTTTCCATACGTTCTTGGCTTTCCATAGTCCTGCTCATGGACATACGGGCCCCCCGGGGCTGGACCTGTCCTACCCCGTGGCTCTCTCGGTGGCGCACTGCGCCGACCTCAGCAGCCCCGCCGACGCCACCTGGGCCGCCCGTCTGAAGAGGCGGACGCCAGGGTACAAGTGGGAGGTGACCTCACCATCAACGGAAACAGCCGCTGGTGAAAATAGGAGAGAGACAACCGGAGCGATTCTTCGGATTCGAAAGCCGAAGAAGCAGGAAAAATCGAAATAGTCAAAATCAACTTTATTTTCAATTTCTAAAATATGTGCCAGACATAGGCCTACAGAGGAATCTAAATAGCGTTTATCTCCAACCCTGGTTGCAATAAGAACAAAAGGATAAAATTACGTTGAATAAGATAATTCATATAAATACGATAAGATAAGTTATATTTACAATAAGGGAGGTGATTCACTTTGGATATGAATCGTCCTCTTGTTTTTGTCAAACCGTGTATTTTTATGGCAGGGGGGCAGTGAGTATAGAGCCGTGGTTTTGGCCCCGAAAATACCCTGAGTGAGGCTATGTAATTCGGTTGACATGACAAAACTTATCAATCCTGCAGAATGCGGTGCGATGCAGTAGCGATGGGGCAGTGGATCCTCTGAAGTAAGTCCTCAAAGCAGTTAGTTTCAGAAAAAGCAAATTATTTTGCATCTATCATGGAAATGGTTTTCCAGGCTTGGGGCTGTAAAGGACATGGAGCCTGCTCCTGTTTAATATTTCAGCGGGTAAACCCGTAAAGTGAGATGGCCGGCACTCTGTCTCCCTCTTCTTTGGGCTAATAGCACGGATTGAAAGAAGCATTGAAAGCTGCAGGTGTACTATATTTTTTGTCTACGTAATGAAGTGAAGATTTACTATGCCTGCAAGTTTGGAGACTTTGCTAAAATCGAATGCGTACACATGTCTGTTTAAATATAGAGTCACTTTCTCCCAGATTTTTAAAACTTTTCAATAGTTTTGAATCGCTAACATTGCATCTGCCTCGGAGGATGATTATTTCCGACGGCAATATGAGTTGCATCTGTTTCGGAGGCTGGGTGGTAGAGTAAATTGTGATTGTGAGGCTCCTCACATGTAGCTCCTTCAAACACCTCGTCTCATCACACCACACCTATACAGAGCTGTGTTATCATCACCTCAAACAACTCCCTGACACGTAGAGGAGCAGACTGGGACACGATTTATTCACAACTTTGGGATAAATCTGAACGCAATCTATCCTTTTCATCATCTAAACCCCTATCCATCCAACCATCTCCCCCATCCATCCATCCATCTAAACCCCTATTCATTCATCCAGCCATCCACCAATCCATCTTTGACCTGATTCATCAATTAATCTCCCAATCCTCCATTCATTCATCCATCCATCTAAACATTAACCATCATTCTCCTATACATCCATTCGTTCATCCACCCATCCAAACGTCCTTCCATCTATCCCCTATTCATCCATCCATCCATTCATACATCCACCCATCCAAACATCCATCGATCCGTCCATCTCCTTCCATCCATTCATCCATTCATTCAGCCTTCCAGCCAAACTTCCATCTGTCCATCCATCTCCTTTCATCCATCCATCCATCTCCCATTCATCCACCAATCCATTAATTCATCCATCCATCCAAACTTCCATCCATCAGTCCATCTCCTATTCATCCATCCATCCGCATAAGTGCATTCCTCAGCAGAATAGCCCCAAGCATGCTGTATACTCTTGTAATGTTGAGCTAACCCCATCAGAAGACTTTGGGGACCCCCCCCCCCCCCCCCGCCAGAGTCACACACTCTTCTGTGTTGCCTGCGGAGATAGCCTGTGTGACCTCCCCCCCACTCCTTGTCACTGTGTGTGGGTGTCTGTGTGTGTGTGTGTGTGTGTGTGACATTGACACAGGATGTAATTTTCCAGCAGAAACGTGTCGCACAAAAGGGAGCCATGAAAAGAGACATACTTTTTGTGTGTTATATGTCATCGGGAAAAAGCTGAGATGAGAAGAGAAGGAAAAATAAAACAGTCCGGTAGGAGAAGTCAGTGAGGAAGAATAGAAAGATAGAGGGAGGGAGGGAGGGAGGGAGGGAGGGAGAAGACCGAAGAATGGAAGGAATGAGAGAGGGAGAAAGGGAGGGAGGGAGGATTAAAGCAGGAGACTGTGAGGAGGGAGATATGGGAGAGGGAGGGGGAGAGAGAGAAGGAGGGAATGAGTTGTCCCTCAAGAAGAAGCAACAGCGTGACCCCTCTCTGTCAGTGTGAAATAATAAGCACTTTATCTCATGCAAAATGCTTTCAAGATCCCTGCTCCCCGGGCTATACTGACATTACAGCTCTCTTGGTAACACTTTACAATAAGGTACGCAAAAAATTTGGGTAGTTGCTGAGGAACGATGTGTAACGAATGATGAATGACCAGGGCCCTAACTGGGGCCCTAAGTGACAGTTATTCAGTAACTACTGAGGAGTTACTGGTAAACAGACTAGGGGATACTTTATTCGTTACTGAGTCACGAATGATGAACAACTGGGGCCCTAACTGGGGCACTAAGTGACAGTTACTCAGTTTAGATTGACCAATCAGAATGCAGAACACAACCCCACAGGCTACTGCACGATATCCCAGGCTAGTGCAAGTCACCACAGGCTAGTGCATGACACCAAAGGCTAGTGCACAACACCATAGGCTATTGCACGACACCACATAGTGCATGGCACTACAGGCGTGGTGTATGACACTTTCCCTCTTTCTGTCTGTCTCCCTCACCCTCTCTTGCTTCATCTAGGTTCTTAAACGTAAATCATGAACGTTTCTTACCTTCCTTAACCTGACTTAACCTTCATATATGCTTGTTTTATGCCGCCATTAAATGTCTGGCTGCCCGTTTGGCACCTATTGCACTCCCTATATCCCTGGAATGAGGGATGCCTCTTGTGTGCTCCTTTTCAAGGCTCCCTGTCCTTTAGGATTTGGGGAGGTTTTCCTTGGCCCTTCATAGCGGTGGTTTTCAAACTCGAGTTGGCACCCCTGAAGCATGCTTTAAAGTCACCGCAAGTCGACCCAAAACGCCATAATCAGGGCCCTAGCGCACGGTGCGTACGGCTATCCGTCACGCACCCTTGAGACGGGATCGTCTGCGGTGCAGAGTGGGCGACCTGCACCGCAGACGACCCCAGATCACAGACATGAGGCCACGATTCGGAGATCCAGCGACGTGATGTGCGTTGTTTCTACTCCCATCCCTCGTGTTGTTGTCGGTTCTTATCAAAGATGCCTCTGAGGAGTGTCTGTGGGTCTGTCAGCAAGATCCGTCAGTCCGGTGCCCTTCATGTGATTTGGTATAACACCACCGCCGCATCTTTACGGTCAGAGCGGCAACTCCAGACACCAGGGCGGTGCGGGCGCCGGCCGCTCGCTCTCAGCACGCCGTGCGTCACGCCGACCGCCGGTCACGCTCAAGTGGGTCCCAGCGGGGACCAGGAGGGTCTCAGCGGAGAGGGGACACTCTCCTACTGCTCTGATGTGTATGTGAAGGCCTACGTGTCTGGGCTGTTCCGTTGGGTCATTAGCATGTTGTTTTGTCTAAGGCAATAGACTTTATTAACATCTGTATAAAGCAATGAATAACTCAACAGGAATGGGGTTTACTAAAACAAGAGTTATCATGAGCATGCTCGAAGACAGAGGATAAATGTCCTCTGTCTCACCATTATTGATATGGTTGTGAGAACACAAACATCTTTGGGTGGGGTTTGGTACCCCGAGGTACGCTCATAGGGGGGGTCACGGCAGGAACAGGTTTGTGAACCCCTAGGACTGGGAGTGAGGTTCTGCTTGTTACAACCCTGCTGACCAGTATCTTGCCTCAACAGGAAGTGATGTCCATGGACGAGGAGAGCACCTCCTGCTACGGCCTCCTGGAGGTGGAGCGGTGCCACCTGCTGGTGGGCCGCCCGGGCCGCTACGCCCTGGTGGGCCGGCCCCTGAGCCAGGCAGCCGCCAAGAGGCTGAGGCTGGCCGTGTTCGGGAGCCCCGACCTCAGCAACCCGCTGGGCTACAACCTGAGGGTGTACTGCGTGGACGACAACCCCCACGCCCTGCAGGTGAGGGGGGGGGAGGAGGAGGATTATAATGATGATGAGGAGGATCATAATGAAGAAGAGAAGGATGAGGGAGGGTGATGAAGAGAAGGAAAGGATGATGATGAGGATTATGATCATGAGGTCATGAGGATGAATATAAAAAAGAAGGGGCGCAGGTGATGATCATGATCAATTCAACAGTTTTAGGTTTGAATGGTAGTCTGAACATTTGTTCGGGGTTTACAAACGCTAGGTTGTTGCTTAACGGACGGAGTGTTTGAGGATTATTTTGAGGTTCAGTCTTTGTTCACATTAACATGAACGTCTTCATGTGGTTCAGACGATGACTTATTTCCAAGGTAGGTCGGTACTCGACCACAATGCTCAACATAACATAATACAAAAGGGAGAAATGACAAGAAAATTCCAAGTACTGTTAACTCAAAGTTTCTAAAAATGTGTATGTTTCTAAACTTCCACTGACCGACTTGGCCGAGTTCCTCAGAACACGAGGTGAGGGGCCGTCAATCTCCATCCGCAGACACAGCAACATAGATTAGATCCCTCATAACAGCTCAAACATCAGTTGGTGGTTGGGATTCTCAGGTACTTTGTAAACTCTATTTAATTGCCTTTGTTCTGCTGGTGATTAGGCATGAGTTGCGCGTTGGGACTCCCTACCAAACTCTTCCTTCCTGAAAGTTTACGACAAATTAATTAATCTGGATGTTTCTACTCCTCTGTTTAAAATGCGCCCATCCAGTCCGCTGAAGCCATGGGGGGGAGGTGCTTAGAAGAGAAACACTACTTGGCGAGGTTGTCACCCCAGCTCAGCCTAATTGAAGGTGCAGGTAATTAAACATGAGGCGGGTTATTATTCCACTCTGCGGCGCGCATCTGTGTACCAACACTTTACAACAATCAGGTGCCGCTCTCAGTGGGGTTGCTGGTGCGGCATGCCGGGGTGATGCTCAACGGCAGTCTGCCCCGTGGTCGAACACACAGTGGCGGTCGTCGGGGCGGCGGGAACGGGTTTTACCTCATTTTGTGCCACTTCCCAAGATAATCAGAGTAAATTCTTTCTATGTATTTTATAATAGTTGCCACCGGTGACCAATTTGCATCACGCTGCTATGCCATCGCCGGGGGAAGGAGGAGTGTTTAGACTGAGAGCTGTTTTTATTCACAGTGAACAAAACTAAAACACACTGTGGCTGGGTTGCACCAACATGGATTAACTCTTAAACTGGATTAATTCAAGGTTTAACTGTTAACCGTGTTGCACCAAACTTTAAACCTGGTTTAAACATACTTTAATATTAATCCTGGTTATATTTAACCCTTTGGTAATCTCAGTTTAAACTCCATTTAAACTGAGATTAAATTTAAATCCGTTGCACCAGCAATTTCAAACCTAGTTTAATCCTGGTTTAACAGTTATATTTAAACCACCTCTGGAGGAGGTTTATGTTAGGTTTATCGCTGTTTTCTTGACAACATGGCTGCATATCTTCGCTGGATGGCGTTAGAGGAAAGAGTTCCTCGCAGGAAAATTAGAGATAGGTTAAATCCAATGGAATTTTACGAAAATAGCGAGTTTTCACAGCGGTATAGATTCACCAAATAATCTGTCATATGCCTCAATGGGAAGGTTGGACCAGCTATCAAGCATCAAAGTCAGAGGACTTTCAGTTTCTGTCGCCGTATTCCTCTCTGCTGCGCCGTCATCGTCGTGGGTTAGGGAGGGGGTGAAATCTGCTGCGGGATCATATTAATGATTTTTTCCGATAGAGGGTCCGTAATCATTGGTGGTGGTTCTCCGCCAGTTTTAAACATCCCACTCCTCTCTTCTGCTGCATCCTTTTTTGCCTTTGCCTTTAAGTTCTTCCAGCAGGCTTTCAGTTGTGACTTGTCCCTCACCTCCTTAATGCCAGTTGAGCCATTGAAGCCTTCCGCTAACATGATCCAGGTCTCCTCCTTTTTTTTTTTTCCAGCGTAACGTTTTCAGTCCTTTTATCCTCAATTATAATCCCAAAGTCCTCCATCAATTCCGACAGCAACATCTATTCAAATGTTGAAAAGTTCGATCCTCTTTGACGTGCCATCTCTTAATAAATGTAACAAGTGTTCACTGTCAGTGTCAAGTGTGTCAAGTGTCAACTGTAACAGTTAAGGTAAATTAACGGTTAACTTTATTCAAAAAGTGAACCGTTGTTTTTTTTCACGATGTAGGCTAGAAAAAAGAAAAACCAGGATATAAAATTGTGGATTATATTGCGCAATTTGTTGGTTAGGTAGGTTAACTAATCCAGAGTTAAAACTAAGATGTGCAACGCATCTCGGATTAATTATAAACCAGTTTAAACCTAGATTTACTAACCCTAGATTAACCCTAAACCAGGATTAATTTAATCCATGTTGGTGCAACCCAGCCTGAGAGAGGCTCCGCCCACTAGCTGCGGTGGATGAATTCCGCAGCCTGAGAATAAACAGCCAAGGCACTGCATGGTGGCACTCTCGTTAGCTCACTGTTTGGATGTGCCTGGTGTGTATTGATAGAATATAATATAATTCTCTTTATTGTCATTGCACATAGTACAGCAAAATTTTGATGTCATCCAGACGGTGCGATTCACAACCACATTTTTTTTTCAAATATAAGAAAGTAAAAAATAAATGTTTAACAAATGAAGATGAAATAAAATATACAAATAACCAGTTTTGGGGTAGTTACTCAAAAAAGTAATTAGTTACTTATTACTAGTTACTTCTGTAAATTGTAATGAGATTACTTTACTAGTTACTGCATTCGAAAAGTAACTCCACTACTCATTACTTTACTTTTCTGTTTCTTAATTTACTGTAGATACATGGATAAACAGCCCTATCATCACTCAGTGATTATTGTATAAATCTATACAAAATAGCATATAAAACCATATGGAAGAACAATGTCCCTGTCCACACAAAGAAATGCCTCCCAGTAAAATCCACAAACAGGATAAAGTAGGCCAGGGCCGTAGCACCAAATCCTGGGCCCCTATACTATAGGTGCTGATGGGCCCCCCTGCGCCAGGTTGTTGACGGGGGGGGGGGGGGGGGGGGAGCGATTGTTGACGGGGTAGCAGTAGCAGTAGTTGGTTTCGGTAAAATAAGTGGTTATAGTATTATTTATTGTAATTATAGTATTTTGGTGTTGCAACATGTTCCCTCATATCGTCTTCTCTTCTCTTCACTGAGGTAACATACTGTGTATGAACAGTATGTTGCCATCGTGAACAAACAATCAATAAATGTCAATTCAATATCCACGTGTTTCAAACTGTATTTTTCCGTGCATACGTCTAACTTTAGATCTACCGTCAACTACCTTTGCAATAAATGGTTACCAGCATACAGTCACAGAAAAAGTCACACAAACTTACTCATCCAGGGGCTGATAAACAGCAGAAAACACAACCACCCCTCCCATGAGTTGGCCGGAGTGCTGACGATGGCGCAGCCATAAAGCTCCTCACAAACGGCTGGTTTCACTTAGAAGATAAAATTGAATGTGAAAGAAGCAAAAACTTGCATTTGTATTCCTACCACTAAGTTACTCAGTCACTCGGTCAATAACTGGTATTTGTATGTTTGCGTTGCTTTTTGAGGGGGTGAGGCTCAGCTAGCGTTTCGTCTGTCCCCGTTTTGCGATAATGGATTTCCCTTGTGAGTCCCTGGCCAGCCCAGACAGTCGTTTTACAGTGAGGTCTTCTGAGTTGATGTACAAATGCATTATTTGTGTTAATCAATGAATGAGGAGGCTTAAGTGATCTGAAGAAGACTGCTGCGAGTTGCTTTGTCTGTGCAGAGGATATCTTCACAAAGGGACTACGAGGGCAGCATTCCAATAGTCTCTCTGTCGCGGATCCCGCTCAGCTCTCGCATCCTCAGATCGCCATTGTTCTAATCTGTCTTTGAATACGCAGTGAGAGCAGCGGTCTTTAGGGGCTGATCACACAGAAGGCTCTGGAGGCTGTAGAGCGGGGGCCGTGTTACCCTGCCTTTCTGTTGAAGCCCAGATGAAAGCATACGTTTTTACTACTGCCACCGCAGAACGTCTGCACTTAACCCCGCCATTACGGCGGGCGCTTTCAGTCCAGAGTTGAAGGTGTGGTGATGAGGGGGGGCGGACGCATATGTCCAGAGCAAACTAAACACGAGGCTAACCTTTCTCCTGCTCGACCACTAAGGGCTCATCTCTTCAAGGTGATAGTAAATGACTGATAGGAAGGAGGACCACAGAGAATAGTTGTGGTCCGCAGCCCATGTGTGCATTGTACAGAGATAACTCATCTGGCCCTCTCCCCTGGACCCCGGTCCCCCAGGCCGTGGCGGTGCTGGAGTGTGTGAGGGGAGGCCGTCTGCTGGAGGAGCCCAGGACGCTGCAGTTCAGTGGGGACGGCTTCAGCCTACAGGTCTCCATCCAAGACCTCCCACAGCTCCTCTGGAGCATCAAGCCCTTCACCACCTGCCAGGTACGCCCCGGAGATAAGGGGGGGGGGGGGGGGGGGGGGGGGGGGGGGGTTTGTCTGTGAGTGAGTAAGACAATGTGTGTGTATTGGTGTGGGTGTGTGTGTGTGTGCTGTGAGTGAGTAAGAGAACGTGTGTGTATTGTTGTGTGTGTGTGTGCATGTCTGTGTGTGTGTTTGTGTGTGAGCGAGTGTGAACCAACCCCCTATCTATATTTCCCAAAATAAAATTGCATCCACCGCACTTCAGAGGACCAACTCAATAAAAAACTGTTAGCGAGTGTGCAAGAATAGGTGAGGGTGACACGAACACCCCCGACTCATCCTAGTAATGTTTCGAGGAATGTGTTTGTCGTGTGTGTGTGCGTGTGTGTGTGTGTGCGTGTGTGTTCCTCTCCCTGTTCCGTGATGTTGATCCCGCCAGTGACATCTTATTAGTGGATTAATCCTCTTCCAACGCTCCCAAACCCCCGGACGGGGCTCCCTTCTTGGGAAGCGCGGGCTCCTCGAGGGCCCTACGGCCGCCATGACTGGAGGCAACGGTTCAGAGGCGCTCTGCTTCTGAGGCTCCAGCAGCGCTAACAATGCTGTCAGCCCGTCTCTGGCGACGCCACCGACACCACCACGCCGGGAGATGGGCCAGAGTCGCCGTCATTTTAAAAATGAGAGTTAGAATCTGTCCCCCTTTGAAACCAATTCACCGCTCAGAGGGGTCCGGCCTGACCTCGTGTTGCCACGTTCTCCGTAAGCACTAAATATTCGATCCTGAGTGGTCCAATCAAAACCTGTTTTAATTGAATCCCTTGGAATCAACTGAAGCGGGTGCTAATGAATGTTTTTTTTCCTCAACAGGTGATTTAAACGAACACAAAAAAACAATCAGCCGCTCAGTGCTAATTGAGTCGAACCCGTCTCCCTCTCCCTCTCTCTATGGCCCCGTTCACACGAAGCCGAAACGGGCGAAACCGTTACGGTTTCGATCTATCCGGTTTCAAAGTATCTCCGTAAAGACGAAGCCAAGCGAAACCGGGTAGATCTGTAGAAACGCTGTAGTACACATTCCAGGCCCATAAGGGGCGCCTCTTCTGGTACAGAAATCCAGAAGAAATGAAATAAGAAGAAGAGGCGAGCATGCGCATAAAGGCTGCCCTTATGCGCATGCTCGCATGTGATTTCTGAGACTCCGCGGGCTTAAGAGCCATTGGCTAGAAGGTCGAGGGGTGGGCCGATGACGTCATGGTTTGCGGTTTCAGTCGGTTTCAGGCGTACACACGAATCCAAAACGAAACCGGGTAGATTTGAAACCACCTCCGAGGGTGGTTTCAGAAGTTTGCGGTTTCGCTCAGCGGATTCGCCGGCTTCGTGTGTACGGAAGGCCGAACCGTACAAGACCTTTGCGGTTTCGCCATGAAATCGGCTTCGTGTGAACGGGGCCTAAATCTCTCTCTCTGTAATGATATCCTCTGGCAGGAGTTCTCGTTCGCCCCGGGTGTGGGGCTGGGACCACCACCCGCTGCAGTGTGCCTTCTCCCTGGAGAGCCTCGGCCCCCCGCCCACGCCCCCGCAGCTCTCCTGCAAGATCCTGAACACCACGTAGACAGGTAGGTACTACGTAGACAGGTAAACACCTTAGACTCGTGAACACCACGTAGACAGGTGAACTAGGTAGGACTGCTCGGGATGCGGGGTTGATGGTTAAGTCGCAAGTAACAGATGTATCTTATTTATCATAGCTGCATGGAGCGGAGCTCAAGTTGAACAGCCACGTGGTATGCTAATCTGTTTAGTCAACCCTCAGGCGATATAAGGGCCGTTGTCATGCCAACTAACCAATTTTTTTTAGTTCGGACCAGAATTTGATTGAGAAATGTTGTTGCGTGTATGGTTACTTGTTTATGTGACGAAGACTTATCGCAAATCATAAATCCCTATGCCACTAAATCACTATCGCAAAAAGTCCCTATTTCACAAATTGTCCCCCAATTGAAATACAGACTTACATACTGGCTTGGGTAGGCCTATATGGCTTACTCCCTTGTTCTGGATCTGACCGGTTTGCCAGGGCATAGCGCTTGCTTATTATAAACCCTGAGGCCAAAGTGTAATGTGTTGTGGTCTGGCAGACTTGTGAACCATGTGACCCGCTAGTCTGCATCGCAACCAGCTCTGCAAGTTGGTTTTTCCTCCGTTCTCATTCCCAACGGTAACACTAGCACACCCTCGTGCCGGCGCTAGCTAACAATGTTGCGTATGACTGGGAAATGTGAGGAGTGAAAGTGTTGCTCTGAACTGACCAAATAAAACCCCACCAGCAGGGGTAATATATATATATATATATATATATATATATATATATATATATATATAGATATATATATATATATATATATATAATATATTTACATGCAAGTCTTCTGAGCTCCTGTTTCTTGAGTAGTAGTAGTAGTTTCTCGAGAAATGTAAAAGGCTGCAATACAAAAGTTGAGGTTGAACGACGTTTGCGTGATATTGAACTGCAATTTTTATTTTAAAGGAAATTAAGCCAATAATAAACAAAACTAAACAATTGACATGGATTTCTGCCCTTTGGTGTGCTTTGTAAGACAATGTGTCAGAAATCAACTGAGCCAATCAGGCTGTTGTGGGGGTCCCCGTTGGCCAGGATACGCACGATTAATGCGGCCGTTCCGTGCACTTGATGCACAGTGGACAGAGTGTATTGTGGGGTTTTGATGTCAGGGGATGATGATTTTTTTGCTTTTCATTGAGGCAATCTCAAAATGCTGCAACCGAAAATGCAAGTAGAGCCAAAAAGGATAAACCCTAACTAGAAACAAACTAAAACTGATCAAGGCCTTCCTATTCCTATATAAGGTCTTTAAAAAGGTGTTTTGCTATTGATGTTTTTTATCCAGTCTAGGATGTTATGCAATTATTGTAAGGACTAAAATCGTAATTAAATTGCCAGACAACACGCCTTCCAATCTAAATGAACATCTGCAAAATGGCCTATTTCTTTGGAAGATAACCCTATTTATTTGGTGAAAAAAACAACAGGTATTATTCCTGAACAAAAGGTATAACCTTGCATAAAATAAGTAAACCTCTTTCCCTTCTAAAAGCGCAGGGTATCAGAAGAGGCCAGCGGTGCTTAAGACATTACACGGTCACTGCAGTGAACTTGTGTTTACCTCCTAATTCCTGAATGCTACAGACTGACAAACCGTAATTCACAGATACTTCTCCATATTCATTTATATTTCAATATATGTCTGGCATCCCCACCATTTCTGCTCAGCATTAAGCCATGCAATTATGTCAAGTTTAATTTCCTTCATTTTTTCAACATCTAAAGTTAAAGCTGCATAAATCCATTCCAAGCACAACCCGGTATCACGCAATTTCGTGCTCATGCGCACAAACGTTATTAATCTATTGAATTGTGTCCCAGATTACGATTGTCCAACTTTTTTAGTGCTACACAGAACGAAATGTAAACCTATGCATTCTGAATGGGAGCGTTCTCCGACAATTGACGTGCTCCACAAAACGAAACGAGAGAGAGAAAGAGAGAAAGGGAGGGACAGAGAGAGAGAGAGCGAGAGAAGCCTCAGAAGGGGTGAGCGCAGATAGTACAGTGCACCCTCTAGTTATATATCTGTATATATTATTATCGAGTTATATATATGTCAACATTTCTGATTTGTAAGCAGACCTCAAAAACGACGTTAATTGTCGGAGAATGCTCCCATTCAGAATGCATTGATTCACATTTCGTTCTGTGCAGCACTAAAAAAGTCGGACAATCTTGATCTGGGACACGATGCGCACAGATTAACGTTTGTGCGCATGAGCACGAAATCGCGTGATACCGGGTTGCCAAGAACCACAGGGCAACGGGAGTACATTCCAAAAACGATCTTGTGCAGCAACTTGACAGCTAAACCACCCCTCAGTGAACCAACCCCTATCTATATTTCCCAAAATAAAATTGCATCCACCGCACTTCAGAGGACCAACTCAATAAAAAACTGATTGGATGAAAGCAGTGCTCATTGCCTGTCTGTCAGCGTGTGTGAGTACAACTGTGGTTCCGTTTCACATGCTCTCCATTAAATATCAATTTCACCCAAAGTGTTGACTTTAGGGGCCCACTAATAGCCGGATAGCGATTCCACTGGGAGGATTCACAAAACAATGATCATTTAAATGGGGCTGGAGTGGGGGGGGAGAGGGCTTGGGGACTATAGTTGTTTAGAGCTCCATCTGTCACAGTTTGAAATTCTTAGATGTGTATGTTGTCTTGTGATGTGATCGAGAGCAATTGCTGTGAAACCGATTTAATCGTACCCTTGTTGCACTAAGGGATGTAACGATACCATGACACTTTTGTTACCTGGTCGAAGAATCTGTTGAGGAGGCTGAGATGTGTGGAGGGCTAAGTAGCGAAGATGCCCGCCGTGGCGTTGGTCCGGTCCACAGACGGCGTCCCCTGGCCGTAGTCCCACAGCGCATCTGGTGGGGCCATGCCCATTAACGCGTTGAGTGTTGAGACCTGCAGCTTCATTAACTGTAAGCTCCTTCCTAAGAGACTGTCGTCCCTGCCTGACAGCAGGCCCTGTGTGTAAATATTGAGTAAGCATTGATCCTGTGTGTTTGATGGTGCCGCGGCGGTGCTGGTATTATCAGATTACATTAAGAGGAACAAATGGGTTCGATCACACAGAACAGCGATAGGCACCGGCCACACCGTTGTCTCTGGGACGGTGGTTTGTGCAGAGCTTCCCCCAATGCACCTCAAATTGTAGGTGTTCTTTAACATTTTTGCTGTTGAATAGTTTATAACGGCTTTCTTGAAGTCTGTTGCGACGCGTCTATGTGCGATTGGCCCCTCATTGGCTGCAGGAAGCATGAAAGTTCTCCGTGGACATCATGGATGGAACCCAGCATGCAGCGTAGCCATTTTACAACTCAAGGACGCCTACCAGAATACACGCCAAATATGATCCCGGCCCCGAGGAAGGCCCCCAACGTCTGGAAGAGGAAGTAGACCGGGGACTTCCTCCATGGCTCCCTCCCCATGAGGCAAAGGTCACGGCCTGGTTTAGATGACCACCTGAGGACGGCCAGAAGGACAGAAGCATGAGACTTTCTAAAAAGGACCCCTAAAGGAGATGTCCTTTGGCTATTATCATTGATTCAAAGAGTAACTACAGAAAGAGAGATGGAGGCCTCCTTATCTTCTTAGAGAATAATCTTGCCCCTGATGCTCAAAGAGCGAACGCAGCACCGAGCCCATCTCCATGTAATTATGGGCTGCGTGTAAGATCCTTGTGAAAAGGGGGGGAGGTCTCTGTGACACACACTAAATTGGAAGGATGAAAAGGCGGAGGGAAAGGAAAAGTACCTTTTCCTCAAAAAAGAAACCTTGGAGGGGCAGTGAACTGCTACGATGGCTCGTTCACGCGTGTGCTTGTCTCCCGCTGGTGGCATTCACACCCTCAGCCCGTCTGGGTGGGATTTTATAATTACGCTTCCCTTTCCTGTGTGTGTGTGTGTGTGTGTGTGTGTGCGTGCGTGTGTGTGTCCCGCCTACTGAAGATGGAAGGTGAAGACGAGGGAGGTGGCTCTGTTTCGACCAGGAGCGCTCGCACTTTTTAATTATTCAAGTGTTTTTATTTGTGTCTTCACGTCTGACGCCGTCATGCACCATGTTGTTGTATGATCCAGGAGGAACGCTCCCCTTCCTCCATCTTCTTTGTATTCTTGTGACACGTAGAGTGTTTGTGGTCCTAATGATTGGCAGCTGTCGCTCTGACTGGCAAACAGTGTGGTGATCTACTGCTGTAGGGTAGACACTAAATACTGCACTCACCACCGCCTACGTCCATGAGGAGCTGATATATGAATCCTACTAAATCGTACAGACGGAAGCAACCTAACAATTGAATTATTTGTGATTTAATAAGTTCCCTATTGACCACCGTACGCACCCTCACCCTCACCTGTCCACTGATGAGCATCCCAGCGTGGCGCAACCCAAAAGGCCAGGTTGACGGTGACAAACACGCCATGGGAAACGCCGCAGAGAAGAATCTGGGCCACCGAGCCGCAGCCAAACATCTGCAGGAAGAGGGAGAGACCGATGAAACCGCTCACCCCCGGGGGGTCACACTGCGCCCGGGTGCCCCCTCAGCCAGGTTGTGTCTCTTTGGCTTAACCCTGAAGCTCATGCAGCTATTTTTGTGGGTGTTTAGGGGGTGATTGTTATTTCGTTTTTTTTGAGGAGGGGGGGGGACTTTTAACCTGAGAAATACGACTTTAAACATGGAAGCGGATGCGTGGGTCTTCCTGATGTCAAGGAGGGGTTTCCCTCTCTGTTTTTCTGTGTGTTTCACAGCAGCCGCCTGCCGCAGACATCCCAGAGACCCACCCAGCTAGTGTCCTCTCTGGATGTGGTGTCTGGGGGAACTCAAAACGCCTGCTTACAGACTATTTACTCATCCCTTGGTGTGGATTCATTGATCTCTTTGATTTCAATAATGTGGAGTATTTGAACTATATACATCATGGCCCACATTCCCTTTATACATGTTGTAAAGCCTGTACAGCTTGTTTACATTGTATGATACGCATTGATGTGCTGCATCAAGAGGAAGGGAAATGTTGAAAGTCACTCGTCGACTCATCTTGAAAATCTAACTGTTTCAAATTGATCCGGACAGACCTGACATTGATTATCTATTTCGGGGGATTGAAAACCAGTTTTGTAAATAAGCCGGTCCATAAATATCAGATAATAATGATAAGTCATGAATGTTAATAGGAAATGCAGACCAGAAGAGGACCTGTGGAAATTCTAAACCATCAAAGGTCAGAAGCTGTGTTTTGGCAACCAGACAGGGCTTTGGAAAGGACATTGCAATTTTTGGACAAGATTAATTAATACTCATGATCTTCTAGTTAATGAATAAAAATCCTCATTGCAGATAGTTACATCCACACCACACATTTATATGTCCTCCAATCATTGTATTAGTAATGCAATCAAATTTTAGTGATCATTTACACTTAACATGTCCTTTCTAAATTAAGACTAAAATGTGATAAAACCACAATAGTATGCATTAAAGAATTATAAAAAAACGATATAGCCTATTGTTCTTCTGTGATTCGTAAGGTACCATCGAGCAACGTGTTGTGGTGCCTTATCAACATAATTGTATTCATTACAGTTTTTCTCGATTGTATACACACAAAAAATGGAACTATGCACACAATTCTGGAAACTTGATCAACTATAGGACTCCAAACTACTAAACTCTAAGCACAATTCCACTGTTTTCACACAGGCCTATAGAAATTCTAAGATTGAGCCGGACTTCATTGTTCATAGGAAAATCTCAGCCCCAACCCTCGCTGTTGCGCGTTCACGCGACGTGGAGCCATGTCCGAAAGCCATTTAAAGGTAGCGTTAGGGCAGAGCCCATCTACGAAGAGCCTGGGCACTTCCTATACGCCCCATTGTACCGATCTTGGTTGTAGTTCCATTAATCATCCACTGGGGGTGATCGCGGACGTGTCCAGATTGAATGGGAGTCTATGGGGCTAGACGGCTAAATATGTCTCTTTCACCTGCTTGTTGTTGAAATATCGCAAATTTTATTGTAGATTACGCAAGTTCAATATAGATTATAGTTCAAAAGTCGAATGAATGAGTACTTATGTCCTTTCGATTTCTTACAGTTTGGGCCGTTGTTGGCCGTACACGCTAGCATTCTGCTAATGAATGCTGATTGGTCAGGGACGGACTTGCGACTGATTACGACCAGAGACCCCTCTTGACGGCATCTGAAGCTGAAGCACGATCAGAAACATTCCGTCAAAGTAAATTTTTTGCGTACTGTATTTATATTTTCCTGCAGGCCCTTTTATTTTTTATATAGTTATGTATGGTGAAAGTACATGGGCATAATGGAATTTCTTCCATTTCTTGTGTTCAATGTTCGATGTGTTATATACATGGTAGGTACGGTAGGACCGCCTTAAATAATACAGTCAATGTCCCGCTCAATATCATTTAATCTGGTATTGTCTATTTTTCGAAAATAAAGATAGTTTAAAAAAGAAATGCCTCGTAAATGTGCAATGATAAACTGCTCTAACAGTGGAAACGGATTGTCCGTCTTTTCGTTTCCCAAGGACAGAAAAGGGTAACGTTCTTGCTTGCTCCTGTATGAATGGTCCTAGGCTACCTGAGGCTGCACCTGGTAGGGAAAGTTGTGCTGGAGCCCGGGTAAAATCGCGAGTGTCGAGTGTCGAGACTCAAGCACTTAACTTACCTTAACTGATTGTTCAATACAAATTGTTTGTTAACGATTTAACAACTTCAACATCTGCTATTACTGTAGTTCTTTTTTTGTAGGACTTACTTGGGCTAATGACCTTGCACAGAGCGAAAACCATCTACACCACTTGTCATTGATTGCTATGCATTCACTGATCTTTACAGATGGGTTTGTTTTAAGACATTGAATATAATTGCTCTGCCCTGAAACACATTATAAGCTGCGCATGTTTGTTGAATGAGAAATATGGTCTGGGTCACATTGAAACTAGCAGTTGTATAACAGTAATTATACAAACATTATACCAACATTGCAACAGGCAAGTTTATTCAAACATCACAATAACAAGAACACAATAAAGACCGTATCTAATAGTAAATAATAAAAAAAAAGATAAATGATTTAACAACACTGAACATACAGAACAGAGGCAGGGAAAAAGGACAGAGGAAGAAGACTTGTCCATTGTCACAGCATCAATGTCCAACTGTAGAGATCAAGAAAGGAAGAGGCATGAGGAGGAGTACAACAGAACACTGCTCTCTAGGAAATTGTTTACTGATGTAAACTAAGTTGATGCAGTCTTAAAATTATGATTCTAATCCAGGTTTCTATTTCAGGAGAAAGAAATGGCTCATAATCGTTACTAAAAAAAAAGCTTTATCATCGGCCCCAGTGAGGATTAAAAAAAAACACTCTAAGTTACATACATGTGTAAAACATTCGCGCATTTCTTTTTTTTACGTTAGCTCACTAAAACTCTTTAACTAGTAAGCAAGAAAAAGCCTTACCTCCAACAGCTGGTATTATCGTTGCGGGAAAAGGGAAATGCGGAAGTGCTTCAGAAACTGCCGGAAAGCAGTACCTCTGACAGTATGACAATGTGTGACGTCATCGCATTTTTTTAACGCCTTTTTAGAACAGATACATTCTCTTAAAAAATGCAATATTCAGCTGAGTTTATTATCTTAGCCCCTCCTTTTGAACGCAACTTTCAAATTACTTGACAAAAAATTATATCGTGAGAAAAGTGGATTCTGAGGATAAAACCCCATAGGCTCCCATTCATTCTGGACTTGCCTGCGAGCGCCCCGCGTGGACAGAGATTATTACTGCAACCAGTCCAGAAAACTGGAACTAACCAACGAGTGCCCATTCTCCTCATATTAGACATTCTCTGGTAAGGGGGAGGGCCAACATCCCCTCAAAGTTGAGATTTTCGATGGGCACAATCAGGCTCGATCCCAATACTTTGCTCGTTTTAAAATCTCAGCCCTACTCCTCGCTGTTGCGCGTTCACGCACCGTGGAGCCATGTCCCAAAATCAGTTTAAAGGTAGCATAAGGGGTAAGGGGGAGGGCTAACATCCCCTCCAAATCGAGATTTTCAATGAGCACACTTAAAGCGCTTCAGTTCTGACTTGCTCTATTAATACCTTGCGAGAAAACGGAAAATCAAGAAATATCCTAGACAAGATGGAGGGGAAAAGATGCGACAGGATTGGAAAAATACAAATATAAGTGTTTGCTCTGTAATTAGATATGAATTATTTTATTAATTATACTCTGCAGCCCGGCCGCGGGCTTTGAAACCTGGTGTTGTGCCGAATTTCGACCCCCCTGCATATAACAACCCCCCCTTCGCGTGAACGCGCATTTGCTTATTGTCAACGCCCCATACTTTCATATAGTTCGAGGCGCTCTTCCTTCTGACAATATTAGTCAAAATTAGTGTTTATATTATATCACAACATCAGAAGTTGAGCAACTTATCACAGAAAGCGATGGCATATTTTATTTTGCAAGTTTTAAGACGAACACATCGCAATGGAACCTCCGACGACCCATGTACGCTACAACATCCACGACAATGAACTACGAGAGCACTTAAATACGTAATAGTTAAAAGTAATACATTTATGCATTATGTTATTTGCTCAATTTTGACAACCTCTTGGTAGCCTACCCTAGAAAGCACATTTAACTGTGACTGATTCAAAACTAAGGAAATCCTTTACTACATACAGACTCAGTGAGCACAGCCTCGCCTTCGAGAGAGTGAAGGATATTGGATATATTCGATATATATTCGATATATATTGAGTATATCCAATATATATTTTCGATATATTGATTAGATATATACTGGATATATTCAATATCCAGCCAATTTAGCCTGCCATGTTCATCACCCCTCTCCTATTTCTTGTTTGCAAAGTCTGAGAAACGTATTGACTGTTGAGTGCTGAGTGTTACTGAAAAGACAACATTTTCTTCATTATGAAGTCTTCGGCTTTGAACTTCAGGTGACCTTTCTCCAATTATCACGAGAATTTAGGTGAGTGACAGGCAGCTCACAGGCCTGTGGTGGCCTGTGAAGGATATTGGATATATTCAATATATCCAATATATATTTTGACTATATTGAATACATATTGAATATATATATATATATACTGGATATATTCAATATCCCGCCAATTTAGCCTGCCATATTCAAAAGGCTATGCAAAGGCTGACACACTTAAAATGTATTGGGCTTACATCGTTAGGTCACTGGATGTGACTGTAGAAATTTCAGACGTGTAGTCACAACAGGGGACATTTGGCGGGGGGGGGGGGGGTTGTATTCTGGCAGGCAATTTAGCCTGCCGTATTACAACCCCCCCTCCTTTTTCTTTTTTGCAAAGTCTGAGACACTTCACATTTTTTGGGGTTACATCATTAGGCCACTGGATGTGACTGTAGAAATTTCATACGTGTAGTCATAACAGGGGACATTTGCCAAGTGGGGGTGGGGGCAGGGCCGGCCCTGAGCATAGGCAGTATAGGCGAATGCTAAGGGCCCATCCATCGGTAGGGGGCGCCAAAAATAAGTATTTTTTATTTATTTATTTTGCATACTGTATTCATCTAACTTTAACTTCAATGTTTGTATTAATTAGTCAATAAATAAATATTAGACAACATAACATGACATGTAAAATAAAAGAGCCCCCCCCCCATAGACTCTACCTGAATCAGGAGGTTGGGAGGGACGAGTTACCTTAGTTACCCACTTGATACATCATTCTGACCGGAGAGGAGAGAGCTATCTATTTGCACATCACAATGTCAAAGAAACCTAAACACTCTGGCGCCCAGGGGAGGAAGAGCACAAAAGAAGAGGAGGAAAAACGGGAAAAAGACAGAAATACAGTAACTTTAATTTGTTTATCTTTAATGTAGGCCTGGCTGGCTATAGCCAACTGGTCACTTTGTCTGGCTCTTGTTCACCTTTATATCTTTATTTCTCTTGAGCTAACTGTTCCCTATACATAACTCTTAATACGTGGCTCTTGTTTTAATTTATTCACTTATCAAAGCAATATGTGGTTTTATTATTTAGTAAATACAAATAATCCGCCAACAGTTGTCAGGGCGTAACGCGTTGCCAAGCAACATGTAAACAACTTAACCGGAGTTAACTAGTCATGCAGTGTTTGTTTTTAAAAAAGAAAAGGAAGGCAGATCTTTACCTAGCTAGTCCACTGCTCAATCCAAACCCACACGCTTCAATGAAAATCAAAACATGTCTGCTATGTACATAGGTCCATAACAGTTTGTAACCCACAGTAAAATGGGGGTATTATCCTTAAATTATCCAATGCATTGTAGTAACCAAAAATATATTTATTGTATTTTTTTCAGTTGAGTGCTTGCTTTGTGTGTTTCATTTTCTATCTTAAATCAAGGAGTCTCAAAGATAAAGCTTTGTAGCTTCTCTGAGTTTATGAACATTGGTAGTCGAATTTACTGTGCGATCCAAAGGGGTAGGGGGCACCAGCAAAAATCTTGCCTAGGGTGCCAAATTGCTCAGGGCCGGCCCTGGGGGGGGGCGTTGTATTCTGACAGCCAATTCATGCTGGCAGAATTATGCTCACTCATTCAAAATGCTCCCAGTGTTGATGCCTACCATGTCAATATAATGAACAGTACATATTATGAATATGTGTATGGATGTACATATGTGCATGAAGTAATTGCAATTAACAACTTCTGACTTTGAGGAATATTCTAGAATAGACTTCCTTTCAGAAATCCTATATAATATCAACAGATATCAACGTTGAACACACATTACATTAATGAACCCTACAACTCTTTCCTACAGAAAAAACCTGTGAAAACAAACAATACCTCACAAAGGAAAGGGTGCACTGAACTGAGTCTACATAGTAAAGGATTTCCTTAGTTTTGGATCAGTCACAGTTAAATGTGCTTTCTAGGGTAGGCTACCAAGAGGTTGTCAAAATTGAGCAAATAACATAATGCATAATGCAATAATTACTTCTAACTATAACGTATTTAAGTGCTCTCGTAGTTCATTGTCGTGAATGTAGCGTAGGCTACATGGGTCGTCTGAGGTTTCATTGCGATGTGTTTGTCTTAAAACGTACAACCTAAAATATGCCATCGCTTTCTGTGATAAATTCCTCAACTTGTGATGTTGTAATATAATATAAACACTAATTTTGACTAATATTGTCAGAAGGAAGAGCGCCTCGAACTAAATGAAAGTATGAGGCGTTGACAATATGCGAATGCGCGTTCACGCGAAGGGGGGTTGTAATATGCAGGGGGGTCGAAATTTGGCACAACACCGGCCGCGGACTCTCGGAAGATCTGGATATCATACGACATGAGCCCGGCAGCTCCCCGACTGTGGGCCGCCCGACCCCGGTCCACGGCCGGGCTGTGGAGACCGTGATCGGGCTCTGCAGCCCAGCCGGTCGGGGAGCTGCCGGGCTCATGTCGAATGATATCCAGATCTTCCATGTTCTAGTGACTCCAGGTTAAAAATAAGCTTGATACTAATATATTATATTATATTAGTAATATTCTATAAGTAATATTATATATACTAATATATTATATTATATTAGTAATATTATATAAGTAATATTATATTTAATCCCCTGCCAAGTAATGCAATAATTAGTTTTAAAAATGCTTAGAGAATGGTGTTCAATGTGAGAATGTGTGTTTTATAAACCGGTGTTAACCGGTATAAACCATTTGAGAAACATTCTCGGCGAGATGGCAGCAAGCGGGAAGGCACCGAGCCACAAATGTAAGTAATTCCTTCGTTAATAAAGATAATACAATTCTGATAACCATTGCATTATCCTAATGTAGTTTCAATGCATTATAGACATTCGTTATAACAAGATACATAACCACCGCGGGTTGAATTGTCATGCACTAATCGCTAGTTAGCGAATTAGCTCGCGATCTCCGCAACATGGATAGTTCCACGTCAACACTTGCCCTATTTTCAAATCCTGTCCCATTTCGCCCATTTGATTGCATGTTTACTGATAGCGTGATATCCATTTATCGTTCCAGGGACTCCTCAGGAAGTGAGGACATTGATTACCTTCAGCCTAAATCTCATTTTGTAAAACAATAAGCACAAATCTCATCATTTAGCACACGTGGTTCAACTGGAAAACACTTGTCTTCAAAAAGCCCCTATTCTCTTCTATAGCTACAGTATATACCAAATACTTTGCAGGGATTGCTCTGTAAATTATATTGATAATATAACTAATGCATATGCATGCTATTTTAAATACAGTAGCCTTTGCCAGAGACGTGACGTGTTAGTCTTCCGCGATCTGATCGCATTTCTCGAGCGGGATTACACAGTGCCATGTCGCCAAACTATGAATGTGCGGCTGGAGAAAATGTACAGCGATGCAGCAGCCTCCCTCTGTGAGATCCTGTACTTAGTGGAGAAAGTTCTCAGCACTACTTATGCTTGGACAGTGTTGATTACGGTTTCGTACATGACCGTGACTTATTTACTAACTAGGTTGTGCAGAGTACGATCCTGCGCTTAATACCAGAGAGGCGCACTGCGGAAAACATGAATTTTAGTTTCCAAATATTTATTTAAAAACAAAAATATGGTTTAGTGTGTATGTTCAATTAAATGGTTTTATATCTTAAAAAAATTCAGTTGCAGAGAGGAGGCCTGCAGGATCAATATCCTAATTAAAAAGAGTTGCTGTTCCGTGCATAATTTCTATTAACTTCTGTGTGGCGCAAACGCAAGTGATCATGGAGATTAGTCGTCTACCGTTATTTTGTGCGGATCACACATAGCAACATTGAACACTGCACAAATCATACATATATATATATTTATTTTCATTTTGGCGATTATTTCTTCATAGTGACACGGGAGGTGGCGGATCCAATAAAAAAGGTTCCGGAACCAACGTCAGAGGTGGCGGATGATGTTCCGGCTCAAATAAAGCCCTGGATGCAGCACTGGTCAACACCTTGTTTGGTAGCAAAGACATGATTTAAAGAACCTGGTAGGGAACACTTTCTGGAAATATATTGGCCAAGTTTCTATATCTAACCATCACCATCAGCATCATGTGTGAGATTCTGTGAACTGCGATTGTGAAATGTTGCCCGCTGTCAGAACGCAGAAACAATCAGTTTCCTCACTCCACTACTTTCCCAGCCATCAGACTAATCTCGATCTGTTAAGGGTACCGGTTGTTTTTTTCCCTTCAGATTAGGCCATGCGTTCTCCTGAAGGTTTTTACTCTGTATATTCGACAGAAGGTTTGCCCCGCACAGTGATTGGCCCAGTAATCCCCCTTGCCGGAGCACCATGTATCCGATGAGTGCACAAGCTAAATAAAATATGTCTTGGGAAAGACGTTATTTGAACCCAAAAAAAAGAAGAAAAAAATCTATCAAAAATCAATCCAGGACAATGCATAGTTTTTTTTGTGCACTTGAAGACGGCATAAAAACAAAGGCAGCGCTGAGATCAACAACCTCAGCCCACACAGCCACGCAAAGCACCATTGATTACGGCGGCAGTGTGTTAAACAGCATCGACTTCGATGTAATTATGCAATCATCTCGCCTCCTCCGCACCGGGCGTCGGTGGGGAGCTATTCAGACGCGCCAGAGATGTATATCGCAAAATGTTTGTTTGTTTTGCATCCAACGTCCCCATGGCAACTTAAAGACTATCATCATATACAGTAAGGGGGTGGTGAACTACTTCTGTTTGGCTGGCAATGCGTTGGTCACTTGAAGAGACCCCAGTGTGAAATGCATAGGGTCTTTACAGCGTGGCAAAGAAATATCAAAGTCTGTTAAAATATTTATATTTAATGTAGGGGGTTTTATTTGCTACCAAGTTATGAGGCGGTATCACTATAAAAGATATGAAGATAAGAAGCATAACGACATTTCTGCCTGTTGTTGGGCTCTTCATTCGTTCCCTACCTCTGAAGGGAGTTAGCAGGGCTCGTATGCGCTCATTAGCATGAGCGCAGAGAGCTGTGGGCCGATGCACCGCATATACGGCCAATTAACCCTCTGACCTCCCCTCCGCAACTCCAACCAGGTTCTGATGGGTGAGAGTCCTTGGCGTTTGGTCGTCTCTGTGAAGTGCTGCAGCCGCCAACCCACCTTGGGTCCCTCCTTATCCCGCCAAACCTAAACACGGCTGCCCAAAGGGTACCTCTGTTCAGGCCCGCGACCCACACCTACCCTGGGTTTGGTGCCCTTACAGAAACAAAAGCAACCATTGAGAGCCACAACACTTAATTGTGCCACACAATAAGTCTGTCCCGCCCGACAAAGTTTGCCATAGGTTGTGTGACGGACCAGACGTGTTCTTCACGTTGTCCCGCTTTCAACATTGTTGTTTGTGAGGGAGAATATGTCATGCCCATCACCCGCTGCAGTGTTTGACCCCTCTAAAATGAATTACTTTGTCTGTCTGTCCTTCCGTCTGTCCGGCCATCCCTGCAATAGCAGAACTGCCCTGATTGAATTGTAGTCCGGGAAACAGTAGAATCTGAGAGCTAATATTTTGAGAAGCTCTTATCATGTATTAGCATAATAACCAAGAGAGAAAGGCCAAGGACAAATGGTCAGGGATAGTCTACACCTTAAATTGTACATACCTGAGGTGTATTCCATCCACCAAGCTAAATGCAATGCCGGGCTTATTTCGCCAAGCCTCGCTACTTTCAGCTAGAGTTGCCTACCATCAACCTGGTCGGTACCAGGCTAACTGTCAGGCTTAATTGAGCGGTGTTTCAGATAAGTCCATCTGTCGGAAACAAGTGTACCATCAGAACAGGGGCCTAGCCACGTGGGGGCCACGGCACCCCCTGGTTATGTAAGCCTGGCTTGAACTAGCCTGAGCAAGGCGCGACTGAACTACGTTGATGGAATGGCTTTAGCCTCAAGTGGAAGTAGGCATTAGTTGTAACCCGGCTTAATCAACTAAGCGCGGCTTTCGTTGACGACTTTGTTGGAATACCCCTCAGGTCTGCCCTCAACACACACACGTCCTTGTGACACATTTATCTTGCTTTGCCGGGGAAAGCAACGATCCAGCAGGGATGGCTTGGAACAGCCTAGTGTGTTCCAGGGCTTTTACACATGTCTCGGTGTGCGGGACACCCCTTGGATGACAGACGCGGTGGATGTGGGTAGGAGGCTGACAGAGATAAGTTTTGACAGCTGATGAGAGACGGGGGAGAGAGGGCTTTATCTGTAGCTTATAACATAAAGAGGAAGTGGAGGAGCCCCTGCCGTGTGCCACCATCCCCTTCTGCAGCCCCACTTGGCCTTTGGTGCGGCTGGCGTCTTGGTCAAGTTTGACTCAAATGACCCTCAGGATCCACGTCGGATCTCTTTGGATGATCGATGATGTAATTGACACACACACGCACACACACACACACACACACACACACACACACACACACACACACACACACACACACACACACACACACACACACACACACACACTTGCATTATATAAAAGCAATCAACTATTATAATTATTACTTTGAATAGAATTATGTTCAAACTGACACTTGTAAGAGGAGCTGCAATCTAAAGTCTAATTTATTTTCGGCTGTCTGACCAGAGTAAGAGAAACGCTCTTGCCAACACAACCTCACCATAACCTCCGCCCGGCTCCTCCTACATCCTCACAGACACACGTGTGCATGCTGCACGCCCCTACACAAACACTCATACACATAGACGTACTCAGGCACACGCAGTGACACGTGCACAGACGCAAAGACTGGGTAGAGAGCTCCTGATTTGTCCGAAATGGGCGTCGCATGGACTATACGTCATCCAGCTCAGGTTGCGTAGCCATGCGTGTGCGCTTGTCGGCTCATTAGCATCTACCGTGGCGGCCCGTACCGTAGCAGCACACCTCTCTCAAGTGGCCAAGTTGGCCAGACTGGCCACACTCACACTGGCAGATTTGAGCACGTTTAGGTGTGAAAACGGCCAGATGGCCGAGTGCACCCTCAGAGGTTAAATCAGGACGGCTGCCTCATAACCAGACCCTTGTCCTCACTCTCTTCTGGGAGGTTATACCAGGACTGCTGGGTGTTCACCAACCCCTGCTCCACTGTGTTCTGCTCTCCCTCTTGGGACAGCGAGCAGGCCGGGCCTGGAGGTTTATATGGAGGAGCATGTCGGAGATGTACCAGGGCCAGAACCACGGAGCGCTTTGTAAACAGTTCTCTGAGCCATTGGTGGACGGTGCAAGGGATTTAGAGAGTAATCTAGGCATGTGGCAATGAAGATGAGGCTCAGCTTTTCTAGGTCTTTCCTGGACATTATTCTCTGTTGCAATGTTCTTCAAACAGTAGCATGCTGATGAAGTCACTGGGTCCAAGGTGATGGATAGATTTAAGGCTTGACTCTTAAGTAACAACCAACATTTCCTCTTTTTTTGTATAGCTGGAGAAAACCTTGTTGATTTGCCCGCTGCAGTGACAACAGGTTTCAACAAGTTTGAGAGGAAGGAAAGAAGGAAGGGAAAGAGAATACACAATTCTTTCCACATTTGTTTGTCTCCACACGGGCATGGACTACATTTGGATGTATACACTCAGTGCATGTAGGGATATTGTTTTGTCTGTTTGTGTTTTATATGGGTGGAACTGCCGTCTTTGCTTCGTGCCATGAAGGCACAGGGGGTTGTGTGAATGTAAAAGAGGACAGTCTCCAACTGCCCCGCAGAGTCCATGTTTGGATGTTACAGGCCAACACTGTGTTACGGGTGCCACTGTATAAATAGCTGACTGTGTCTTAGTAATAATAATAATAATAATTGATCAGTTTTTTTATAGTGCTTTTCTAAATACTCAAAGACGTTTTACATATAAGAAAGGAATACATACAGACACTCAAAACAAAGGGGAAAAAATAAACAACACCACAATAATAGGCAACACATTAAGAGAGCGGGAGAGAGTGGAAGATGGATAATAGGTTATTTCCATTTTTACCCCATTCACATTAGCTGCTAAAGGAAGTATTCAGAAACTTATCGGAAAGCGGGTTTGATATCCGAGTCAAATGGGATTACACTTTCCCATGTCAAGCCTTAATACGACTCCCTTTTTATTCATTTTAAATTTTCATAATATGTTCTGTTGAGAAGCGTCCAGTCCACCACCTTGTGTTTGCGGTCGGCGAGTTTAGGTTATAGGTTATAGTTATAGGTTTAACCAAGAAGTCAGATGTTTCAGTATCGGACGTCGTTGGTCATAATTCTCGAGGGAGGTGTTATATCAAATCAGGTCAAAAATCCAATCGCCGTTTCACAATTATGTTTTCCTTGTATTGTGGCAGATTTTCCATCATTGCTTCTCGCTTTATCTCTCCATGCCCTTGACCCCCCCCAGGTAGGCCAATCCTTATCTACAGCATCATCTTCTCTGCACACCCCACCCTACCCTTCTCCCTACTCCAGACCTCTCCTTTACTCTCAACCTAACCTCCATATCCTCCACCTCACTAGGACCAGAAACATGAGGAAGGGATGGGGTTGATGTGTCCTCCAAATAATCCATCTCCCCTCCACGGTCATGAGGCATCCCTATTTATCATATACTGGTAGTAACCCCTCCGCACACACTACCACTATCCTGTGGGTGGACGAGTTGAGCTTCCCACTCACGGATGGTGATGGAACACAATCATCACCACTGTTTAACCACAAGGATTGATTCATTGGAATAGGTATTTGGACTGGAAACAATAATAAACAGGTTGTGTGATCACCCAGCACACTCCAGGCACTCACTTAACATTAACCAAACAGCAGAGAACAATGGGGAAAACTAGGAAATATCGTACGACGACCTGGAAACTTTTCGTTTTCATATTCAGGGAGGCTGTTTTGTTTGCCAAAATCATTTTATTTTTTTACGATTTGAGTTAAATATGAATGTATTTTTTGGTTGTGTTGGGCTGCTTCATTTAAATCTTTATTTCTCCCTATTCTTTGACAATTCTAATCCAAGACTCCCATTCTTAATAAATGATGAGTGACTAGGCTATATTCATTATTGAGACCGTAACCATGTTAACATTTGAACAAATCAATATTGCTTTGCTCCCATCACATTTCAGACAAGAAATCTCTCAAACATCTGTTGTATACCATTCATTGAAAGTCTAAACGGACCGCCCAAACAACAAAATCTGTCAGTTTATCTGCCACGGCCCACTTCAGAGCCAGGCTTCAGTCTTGTTAGAATTTATTGAATCGAGCGATTCCTCCGGAATTCTAGATGTGGTAGGCCTACAAACAAGATCAAACTTTGAATCTGGTTCTGAGAAAAACAGAGCATTTTCCACCGAGTCAATAGCTGTTGACTCACAACAAAATTAACAAAACAACAGCATCCTCATCCTTATCAGCCTTATCATCACCAACACTCATAGCTCAATTAGCTGTTGTTTTGGCGCTGAATTGAGACCCCCCCCCCCCCCCCCCACACACACACACACACACATACAGGTACGGAGGTTTACGAGGACACTTTTGAAAAATGTCTGCAAATGATGCTCAGTACAGGCTTACGGGGACACCCCTTTCCAGAGGTGCTAGAGCTATAAAAAATATATCAAAAATGTTGTTTATTTTTTACAAAAATATATCTGACTTTAAATAGAAACATTTCCCCATATTTCAAAAGATAGCGACACACAGATTTACACAGACATTTTGGTGGTTTACAGGCACTCATTCCCCATACAGGCTTGTGAGGACATAGGTTTTAGAACAGGCCTGCAAGGACACTAGTCGACACACAGACCAAGTTTTAGAACAGGCCTGCAAGGACACTAGTCGACACACAGACCAAGTTTTAGAACAGGCCTGCAAGGACACTAGTCGACACACAGACCAAGTTTTAGAACAGGCCTGCAAGGACACTAGTCGACACACAGACCAAGTTTTAGAACAGGCCTGCAAGGACACTAGTCGACACACAGACCAAGTTTTAGAACAGGCCTGCAAGGACACTAGTCGACACACAGACCAAGTTTTAGAACAGGCCTGCAAGGACACTAGTCGACACACAGACCAAGTTTTAGAACAGGCCTGCAAGGACACTAGTCGACACACAGACCAAGTTTTAGAACAGGCCTGCAAGGACACTAGTCGACACACAGATCAAGTTTTAGAACAGGCCTGCAAGGACACTAGTCGACACACAGACCAAGTTTAAGAACAGGCCTGCAAGGACACTAGTCGACACACAGACCAAGTTTTAGAACAGGCCTGCAAGGACACTAGTTGACACACAGATCAAGTTTTAGAACAGGCCTGCAAGGACACTAGTTGACACACAGACCAAGTTTTAGAACAGGCCTGCAAGGACACTAGACTGCAGACAGGATTGTGAGGACACTAAAGCAGTGTTGACAACTCTCAAAGCTAAAAGCAAACCACTCAAAACCACCAGCGACCAAAAAAGGAGCACTTAACTTGATGTGAATATCTTTTTTTATTCTTTAGGCCTTTATTTCAAGGACAGTAGTGTTGACAATTCCATGGGTGAATACTGAATACTACTTTTTTTTTTTCTTTTGGCCATTATTTCTCACAAAATCGCGAATGTTTTGAATTGTGCGTCCTTCCAATGCGGGGTGTTCTTTTTTTTTGCACATGGCACATTGAGCGCTCGTGACGAGAAGTCCGTTGCGAACGTATGGCTCCATGTGCCTCATCACAGCCTTTGCTTCAGTGCCTGACCACGGTCTCTTAACACAGCGCCTCCTCTCAGATGGAATGTGTTTACCTGTATTGAAAACAGGAACAAATATTAACTTTGTATACAATGGTAGCTCCAGGTCCTGTCTGTTGAAGTTCAAATATTGAGTTTTACATCTTTAGGTTATCTCCATAGTACCCAGGGGGCAAAACACCCATTGTTGGGGAAATCAGAGATTGGCTGCTGTAAATAGTTGTCACACAAAAATACATTCTATGATGTCTTAGGATCATAACCAAACGCAAATAAAAGACTTTTAGCCTAAATCAAAATTGTCTTAATTTTAATGTGGCTCAAAACTAAAGTGATTTTCCACATAGGCTATTCATTTGGGGACAGTGTCAGACTTATATGAAATTCTTAAGTGTGGGACTATCAGGCGTATTTCTATAAATATAACAAAGTAGCCTATAAATCAATTAAGCTAAATGGTGTAGTGTTTAAATCCGAGTTTACCATAAAATTGCATCATGTTACGCAATGCGGGAATGATCGGTAAAATAAATAAATCAATTCAGTAGCCTAATTTTCTGACAGCATTCAACTCTCCTTAAGCAGTTTTTTTTCGGCTCTTTTTTCTGCTGTTTTGTGATAATTCAGACTGACAAAATCTGCCTCTTGAAATAAGTCAGCGACACACTTTTTTTGTCAACTGTTTACAATCAGTCCGTTTGTGTAAAGTAAGTTTTTATTTGGGGCCTGGCAGCAAAACAGCAGAGGGCAGTGGCAGGGATGGGAATTCGCTGACTATACCTTGGATGCCAGTTTCAGGAGGAGGAGCTGGATGATTGGGAGTAGGGGCGAAATCTTCCACGCCACCTGAAAATCATATTGTAGAATACAACGATAGACTTAAAGATTTTTTTCTTAGGGGCCTAGCAGCACAATTGTAGGCGTGGGAATTCACTATGACTATACCTTGGATGCCAGTTTCAGGAGGAGGACCTGGATGATTGGGACCAGGGGCGAAATCTTCCACGCCACCTGAAAATCATATTGTAGAATACAACGATAGACTTAAAGATTTACTTCTTAGGGGCCTAGCAGCACAATTGTAGGCGTTGGAATTCATTATGACTATACCTTGGATGCCAGTTTCAGGAGGAGGACCTGGATGATTGGGAGCAGGGGCGAAATCTTCCACGCCACCTGAAAATCATATTGTAGAATACAACGATAGACTTAAAGATTTTTTTCTTAGGGGCCTAGCAGCACAAGTGTAGGCGTGGGAATTCACTATGACAATACCTTGGATGCCAGTTCCAGGAAGAGGACCAGGATGATTGGGAGTAGGGGCAAAATCTTCTACGTCATCTGAAAATCGAATTGCACATCGTAACAGATATTTACAATTGGTTATTGGGGTCTAGCAGCAAAGCTGTGTAGGGACCACAGCAGTTTCATGTTTATTGATATTGTATAAATATACTATTAACTACACTGATAACCTGACCACACTAAATAATATATAATTAAACATGGTAAGTGAAATCTGGTGGGAGCAGTCTGACCATTGTCCAATTTACATCTGTGCCCGAAATCCCGTACCCCCCACCACCAAAAGTAAATAAGGACTAATACATACCGCCTATCTGGTCGAGTGACTTCCCTTGGATGTCTTTCACACTCCCGCCCTGCATGGCAATCAGCAGCTTAGATATTTTTGCAAGCTGAATCGTCGACTGGGGCAAGCGGTAGTATTCCCGATGCACCCGTATGTCATGGCCTAAGAAGTTTGCAAGCTGGTCCAATTCATTGTCTTTTAGATTCATGACCTGACTAATTGTCGCAATATGCTTGCGTAGATTAGTTGAGGTCAAACTGCACGGGTTAACAGCTCCACAAGCTCGAGCATTTTTACGGAGGCAGTCTTGTCCTCTGAAGAAACCTTGACAGTGGGGAATTGCAAAGAGGTGTCCATTGCCATCATCGACTCCACACTCTTTCCTTTTGCTGACAAGGAGAGTTAATGAAGCAGTCATGTCGGGTGTGAGGAGGACCGCGACTTTGCGTCCCCTTTTCCCCTTCAATTCGACTCTATTGAGCTGCTGACAAAGTCTCTTCTCGATTTTGTTCAGTCCTGTGGTTATGTCGTCGTTGATTTTTGAGTTATCCCGATCCAGGAAATTTTTTAAAGTCATCTTTGAGACTTCACCAGACCTCCTCCTGTTGAATAGAATGACTTTGCATAGTGTTAGTTTAGCCAGGGCTGCATAAGTACCTGTGGATGATGTACTGTTCAGGTTCTCTGTAGCCAAATCTGCCTCCTGCTGAAGATGGAGATGAAGTCTCTGAACATCCTCTGCTAGAGGGATGGTTGTGCTCTTGTTGTAATTAGCATCGCTCAAATTTGTCAAGGCTGAGTGGGAAACAAATTCTGACCACTGGGTGTCGTACAATTTGTGGAACCTTCTGATTGACTCGACCCCCTCGTCATCCTCATCCATAAGAAACTGGCACATAATCAGTTCACTAACCCGCCGGAGGGAGTGCCCAATTTTAAGGGCCAAACTGGGTGATTTGTAGATTCCAGTTACTTCATCAAAGCCAGCGACCTTCTTCACGGCCTTGATAAGAGTCATGAAATTGGATGGTTTGACTGCTTCTTTCACAGAGTCTATAGTTGACGTATTTCTCAAAGCTACAAGCAATCTGCCCAATTCTCTTAGCTTCTGGCGGATGTAGTCATGTTTAGACTTGTCAAGTCCATGTTTGTTGTACATTGTTGACCCAAACCGGAGAACAGAGAAGTCATTCATGATTGCGTCATAGACTTCATTTTTATGCATTTTTTCGATCAATGCCAAGAGCTTTTGAGATACACTTTCAGATGCTCCATATTTAGACAAACTTGTAATTTTTTTCCTTCCTGCACTTGTTTCCTCTGTCATTGCCGAATTGAGCAGGCATCGCTTCATGTGTTTCCATAGTTCTCTACGGGAAAACATCCCTTTGCAGTGGGTGCAGAAATCATATGCCTCAGAGACATTGCTTGTTTTAGATTCTCTTTTGACTTTTAGAGCCCCGGATCCAGTGGCTTGGACTTCTGTATTATGTGAGAAATTACCAAGATTTCGCAATTTTTCCAAAATTTTCTTTCTCTCACATGAACTTGGAGGTAGTGATAACGCCTTGGCGACATCTGCATTCTGGTGTGCATGCCTTTTTAAGTGCCGAGCAAATTTTGTTTGGGGTTTCTTGCAAATGAAGCAATAATTGATTTGGCTTTTCAATTGCCGTTTTCCATGACTTCCATCATGTTCATCCGAGTCTGCATTTGTTTCCTTTGCATCCTGCATTGGAGCTGTCATGGAGTCACAGATGTACGTGCTCGGTTCTTTAGCCACAGCAACCCGAAGAGCATCTTCACCTACATCCGGCAGAGTTTTAGATATAGCATCGGATTCTGATTCCGCATCTGAACTCTCAGAGGAATTGTTGGGATTGTATTGCTCCCCAGAAGACGCATCACTCTATAAAGCACACAAAAGGACAATTACAAGACTGTCTAAAAAAGGTGGCTAGAGCTGATATCAGTCTAATATAATACAAGTGGTCAAACAATTTCATTTTGAAAGAATATCATTAAAAAGCTATTTTTTTCCTCAGTAAAAGTTAAAAAAGTGAAACTCCGTTTAGATTCATTACATTCAATAATTCTTGTAAAAGGAGCCAAACCAAAGTAACCAAACCACCGCATTATGATTTGGCACTTAATCGTTGATGATTCCACTACTAATATATCTGTTTTATTCTCAATCGTACTCTTACTTCAGACATGTCCCAGTCTTCAGAGGCCTTCAGGAGACAGGATTTGTGCCAAACACGACGGCATTCTAGACAAGAAATGAAAAGTATTTTAGCTGGTTTAGCTTATTTATACACCATTATGTGATGGACTGTGTGCCATCACTGACTTAAGTGTGTGTGTGTTTGCATGTGTGTGCGGGTGGATGTGTGGATGTCGCACATAAACACAATCACCTTTGCATCTCAGGCCTTGCCATCTGATAGAGGACATGGGTGCACAGCATAAACAACATCTGTCAATGCGAAATACTTCATGACACAGTCTATGCACCTGTTAAGACAGTAACAAAATGTGCAATACATGAATGCATAACACACAGAAACAGGCTCTCATTATGTACTGTTTCAGACTACTACAAGACCTTCCATTTCACACTACAAACATAACTTACTAACAAACATCATAGTGAATGAGTTGCTGCCATGTGATTGGCTGATAAATTATACCCGTCACCAAGAAATGTAACCGCTGTACCTAATAAAGTGGCCGTGAGTGTACATTGTGCATCGAGATTATGTCCAAAAATATTGATTTTAAACCATATTGCCCAGCCCTACGCTGACGTCATTTTAGTCCTGCCCTTTCTATACCTCCACTTAAAGCTGATACAATTGCAAAATGCTGTGAAAGCACACACAATGAGACAGAGGTGACTAAAGGGTTTTTGAAATGTTTTCAGTCAGTTATATTGCCTACAGATCAAGACTTCAAACCAAAACTCAAGATTCCTTTAAATCATGAAAGAGTCCATAATAATCCCATAAGGATTCTTACAAAAATAGACATAATTGTATTCACACCAACCTCACATGGCGGGTTGCTTTGTGTCATACTGGAGGTCTGACCACTGGATCTGAAGCTTTTCTCTGTAGTAGCAAAAATGAGTACAGGGACCATTATAGCAGTGATCACTATTTACTCAGTCTCAATAATTACGCCACTACCCCAGTTTACTTTAAGTAGAGCTCCTAGGATTTTATTTTGCCTCATTTTGAAAACATGACGGATGGGATTAGGGAATGAAGTTGGATTAGTCAATGAAGACTGACTGACCTGTTACTTGTTCAGTTGAGGATGAAGAGGGTTCAGGTTCAGGCATTTTAATTGGCTCAGGAGAGTCTATGTGAGAGAGCGTGGCTGCAACCTAAAACACAGATATTGCAAAGGACATTAATGTCTGCATTCGGGCCTGAACATTATTTATACATTTGGCAATCGCTTTTATTCAAAATATTTTAATTATTTCAGGGCCAGTGTACCCTTGAGCGACTTAGGGCTAAATGCCTTGCTCAAGGGCACATCGATGGCAGCTGGAAATCGAATCCACAAGAATAAAAGGTTAGGATTCCTCAGAATAAAAGGTTAACTTAAAGGAGAATTCTGGTTTAAGCCCCAGAATAACATCAACAGGCTTCATATAGAAATAAATGAATTAGAGAAAACCAAGTGACTAGGGATTTTTTACTAGTTATATAGAGATATTCCCTTATTTTACTTAAAATACTACACCAAGTTTATAATATATCTTTGTTTTATATAGTGCTGCCCAATTTGTTCGATAAAGATCTCTCATTACATTGGTCCATTTCATCACTCAATTTGTCCCACCTGATTGTGTTTACCTGATCGATTTCCGTAATGGAGCTCATGGTTCACTAACCTTGGCACATATAAAAATTGGCAAATAATTTGTATCATTTTATCCTTATGACTACGCAATAGATTTCCCGAAGAAAACACCTGTTATTTAATATAAAAAATACAGCTGTTGATAAAAAAATAAAATAATAATGCTTGAACTGAACTCCAAAAGGCTAAAGAGGTTCAAAGTTTCAACCAGCACTGTGTATATACAAATATATATAATTAGAATATATCTGAGTGTGATACAGACATGCAACAAGTTTAGGAGAACAATGTCCCTAGGATCAAACTCGGAAAAACTTTGAAAACCAGTGCATAGGATACATCTGAGTGTGTGACATAGTCACAGAACAGGTTTAGGAGGACAATATCCCTAGGATCAAAATCCGAAAGACTTAGAAAACCACTCCATACGTAGAATACATCTGAGTGTGCGACACAGACACAGAACAGGTTTAGGAGGACAATGTCCCTAGGATCAAACTCGGAAAGACTTTAATAACCAGTGCATGCGTAGAATACATCTGAGTGTGTGACACAGACACAGAACAGGTTTAGGAGGACAATATCCCTTGGATCAAACTCAGACTGACTTTGAAAACCAGGGTATAGCACAATCAGACCAAGCGCTGGCTAAGATGTACTGTGTTCAGATGACAGATTTACACCAACCTGGTCTGCTGTAGCACTCGACTTCACCCCGGAGGATGGAGAATCCGCTGTCAAATTCTTGTCTGTTGAAAACAAAAGAACACACCAAGGCACAGGGTTTGCATTCAGGGGGATCTTGCAGTTGGAATGATTAAATACACTACAATCAATTCACTTCACTGACATACAAAGCATATTCAAATAAACCTACATTGGACATGGTCAGTTGAGGATGTAGAGGAAGACATGGAGTCTAGGACTATCACATGTCCTCCTTGCAGAGTTTCGGTGGGCTCAGGAGTCCCTGTGACTCTACTTTCTCTCACCTAAAACCCAAAGACAAAGGACTATTTCTCACATCACTTTACAGACAATTGATTGGTTTTGAAGCTGTAGTTACTAAATTGACTGGAGTTTAATCAAAGTTACCTCAAAGCAATAGATAAAGCCCTGTGCTGTATGCAAGTGAATGTGTTAGATGTGCTCTGCAATGCATAGCATTTAAAGTATGCTTCAGTAAGCAACCTCAGCTGTGCAAGACATAGGTAAGGTATAAGAATCAGATCAGAATGAATCCACCTCAAAAATGGTGGACCGCTTGCAATTGAAATGTACACTACAACAGCACACATCTGAGTGTGTGACACAGACATGGAACAGGTTTAGGAGGACAATGTCCCTAGGATCAAACTCGGAAAGACTTTGAAAACCAGTGCATAGGATACATCTGAGTGTGTGACATAGACACAGAACAGGTTTAGGAGGACAATGTCCCTAGGATCAAAATCAGAAAGACTTAGAAAACCACTCCATACGTAGAATACATCTGAGTGTGCGACACAGACACAGAACAGGTTTAGGAGGACAATGTCCCTAGGATCAAACTCGGAAAGACTTTAAAAACCAGTGCATGCGTGGAATACATCTGAGTGTGTGACACAGACACAGAGCAGGTTTAGGAGGACAATGTCCCTAGGATCAAAATCAGAAAGACTTTGAAAACCAGTCCATACGTATAATACATCTGAGTGTGTGACACAGACACAAAACAGGTTTAGGAGGACAATATCCCTTGGATCAAACTCAGACTGACTTTTAAAACCAGGGTATAGCACAATCAGACCAAGCGCTGACTAAGATATACTGTGTTCAGATGACAGATTTACACCAACCTGGTCTGCTGTAGCACTCGACTTCACCCCGGAGGATGGAAAATCCGCTGTCAAATTCTTGTCTGTTGAAAACAAAAGAAAACACCAAGGCACAGGGTTTGCATTCAGGGGGATCTTGCAGTTGGACCGATTAAATACACTCCAATCAATTCACTTCACTGACATACAAAGCATATTCAAATAAACCTACATTGGACATGGTCAGTTGAGGATGTAGAGGAAGACATGGCGTCTAGGACTATCACATGTCCTCCTTGCAGAGTTTCGGTGGGCTCAGGAGTCCCTTTGACTCGACTTTCTCTCACCTAAAACCCAAAGACAAAGGACTATTTCTCACATCACTTTACAGACAATTGATTGGTTTTGAAGCTGTAGCTAATAAATTGACTGGAGTTGAATCAAAGTTGCCTCAAAGCAATAGATAAAGCCCTGTGCTGTATGCAAGTGAATGTGTTAGATGTGCTGTGCAATACATAGCATTTAAAGTATGCTTCAGTAAGCAACCTCAGCTGTGCAAGACATAGGTAAGGTATAAGAATCAGATCAAAATGAATCCACCTGAAAAATGGTGGACCGCTTGCAATCGAAATGTACACTACAACAGCACACATCTGAGTGTGTGACACAGACATGGAACAGGTTTAGGAGGACAATGTCCCTAGGATCAAACTCGGAAAGACTTTGAAAACCAGTGCATAGGATACATCTGAGTGTGTGACATAGACACAGAACAGGTTTAGGAGGACAATGTCCCTAGGATCAAAATCAGAAAGACTTAGAAAACCACTCCATATGTAGAATACATCTGAGTGTGCGACACAGACACAGAACAGGTTTAGGAGGACAATGTCCCTAGGATCAAACTCGGAAATACTTTAAAAACCAGTGCATGCGTGGAATACATCTGAGTGTGTGACACAGACACAGAGCAGGTTTAGGAGGACAATGTCCCTAGGATCAAAATCAGAAAGACTTTGAAAACCGGTCCATACGTATAATACATCTGAGTGTGTGACACAGACACAGAACAGGTTTAGGAGGACAATATCCCTTGGATCAAACTCAGACTGACTTTGAAAACCAGGGTATAGCACAATCAGACCAAGCGCTGACTAAGATATACTGTGTTCAGATGACAGATTTACACCAACCTGGTCTGCTGTAGCACTCGACTTCACCCCGGAGGATGGAAAATCCGCAGTCAAATTCTTGTCTGTTGAAAACAAAAGAAAACACCAAGGCACAGGGTTTGCATTCAGGGGGATCTTGCAGTTGGACTGATTAAATACACTACAATCAATTCACTTCACTGACATACAAAGCATATTCAAATAAACCTACATTGGACATGGTCGGTTGAGGATGTAGAGGAAGACATGGAGTCTAGGACTATCACATGTCCTCCTTGCAGAGTTTTGGTGGGCTCAGGAGTCCCTGTGACTCGACTTTCTCTCACCTAAAACCCAAAGACAAAGGACTATTTCTCACATCACTTTACAGACAATTGATTGGTTTTGAAGCTGTAGCTAATAAATTGACTGGAGTTGAATCAAAGTTGCCTCAAAGCAATAGATAAAGCCCTGTGCTATATGCAAGTGAATGTGTTAGATGTGCTGTGCAATGCATAGCATTTAAAGTATGCTTCAGTAAGCAACCTCAGCTGTGCAAGACATAGGTAAGGTATAAGAATCAGATCAGAATGAATCCACCTCAAAAATGGTGGACCGCTTGCAATCGAAATGTACACTACAACAGCACACATCTGAGTGTGTGACACAGACATGGAACAGGTTTAGGAGGACAATGTCCCTAGGATCAAACTCGGAAAGACTTTGAAAACCAGTGCATAGGATACATTTGAGTGTGTGACACAGACACAGAACAGGTTTAGGAGGACAATGTCCCTAGGATCAAAATCAGAAAGACTTAGAAAACCACTCCATACGTAGAATACATCTGAGTGTGCGACACAGACACAGAACAGGTTTAGGAGGACAATGTCCCTAGGATCAAAATCAGAAAGACTTTGAAAACCAGTCCATACGTATAATACTTCTGAGTGTGTGACACAGACACAGAACAGGTTTAAGAGGAAAATATCCCTTGGATTAAACTCAGACTGACTTTGAAATCCAGGGTATAGCACAATCAAACCAAGCGCTGACTAAGATATACTGTGTTCAGATGAGGCAGATTTACACCAACCTGGTCTGCTGTAGCACTCGACTTCACCCCAGAGGATGGAAAATCCGCTGCCAAATTCTTGTCTGTTGAAGACAAAAGAAAACACCAAGGCACAGGGTTTGCATTCAGGGGGATCTTGCAGTTGGACTGATTAAATACACTGCAATCAATTCACTTCACTGACATACAAAGCATATTCAAATAAACCTACATTGGACATGGTCGGTTGAGGATGTAGATGAAGACATGGAGTCTAGGACTATCACATGTCCTCCTTGCAGAGTTTCGGTGGGCTCAGGAGTCCCTGTGACTCTACTTTCTCTCACCTAAAACCCAAAGACAAAGGACTATTTCTCACATCACTTTACAGACAATTGATTGGTTTTGAAGCTGTAGCTACTAAATTTACTGGAGTTGAATCAAAGTTGCCTCAAAGCAATAGATAAAGCCCTGTGCTGTATGCAAGTGAATGTTTTAGATGTGCTGTGCAATACATAGCATTTAAAGTATGCTTCAGTAAGCAACCTCAGCTGTGCAAGACATAGGTAAGGTATAAGAATCAGATCAGAATGAATCCACCTCAAAGATGGTGGATTCATCCAGACACCGCTTGCAATCGAAATGTACACTACAACAGCACACATCTGAGTGTGTGACACAGAAATGGAACAGGTTTAGGAGGACAATGTCCCTAGGATCAAACTCGGAAGGACTTTGAAAACCAGTCCATAGGATACATCTGAGTGTGTGACACAGACACAGAACAGGTTTAGGGGGACAATATCCCTTGGATCAAACTCGGAAAGACTTTAAAAACCAGTGCATACGTAGAATACATCTGAGTGTGTGACACAGACACAGAACAGGTTTAGGAGGACAATGTCCCTAGGATCAAAATCAGAAGGACTTTGAAAACCAGTCCATACGTAGAATACATCTGAGTGTGTGACACAGACACAGAACAGATTTAGGAGGACAATATCCCTTGGATCAAACTCAGACTGACTTTGAAAACCAGGGTATAGCACAATCAGACCAAGCACTGGCTAAGACATACTGTGTTCATATGAGACAGATTTACACCAACCTGGTCTGCTGTAGCACTCGACTTCACCCCGGAGGATGGAAAATCCGCTGTCAAATTCTTGTCTGTTGAAGACAAAAGAAAACACCAAGGCACAGGGTCTGCATTCAGGGGGATCTTGCAGTTGGACTGATTAAATACACTACAAGCAATTCACTTCACTGACATACAAAGCATATTCAAATAAACCTACATTGGACATGGTCGGTTGAGGATGTAGAGGAAGACATGGAGTCTAGGACTATCACATGTCCTCCTTGCAGAGTTTCGGTGGGCTCAGGAGTCCCTGTGACTCTACTTTCTCCCACCTAAAACCCAAAGACAAAGGACTATTTCTCTCATCACTTTACAGACAATTGATTGGTTTTGAAGCTGTAGCTACTAAATTGACTGGAGTTGAATCAAAGTTGCCTCAAAGCAATAGATAAAGCCCTGTGCTGTATGCAAGTGAATGTTTTAGATGTGCTGTGCAAAACATAGCATTTAATGTATGCTTCAGTAAGCAACCTCAGCTGTGCAAGACATAGGTAAGGTATAAGAATCAGATCAGAATGAATCCACCTCAAAGATGGTGGACCGCTTGCAATCGAAATGTACACTACAACAGCACACATCTGAGTGTGTGAAACAGACATGGAACAGGTTTAGGAGGACAGTGTCCCTAGGATCAAAATCAGAATGACTTAGAAAACCAGTGCATACGTAGAATACATCTGAGTGTGTGACACAGACACAGAACAGGTTTAGGAGGACAATGTCCCTAGGATCAAACTCTGACTGACTTTGAAAACGAGGGTATAGCACAATCAGACCAAGCGCTGAATCCACATCAAAAATGCTGGACAACGTACAATACAAATGTAAATTACAACACCATACATCTGAGTGAGCTATGCATCTAGAATATTCAGACTGGGTGCATCTACATGTTTTTACTATGATCAGTTCAGGGATAGCTGCACGTATTAAAGGACAAATCCTGCCATAACCCCACCAGTTGTTTATAGGAAAAAGAACGAGAAAGGTTGGCAAAGCATAGATGGGGAAGTAAAGCTGACCCAATGAGGCATTGAGCCTTCATTTCTATTCCCCATTAGGTCAGCTTTACTTCCCTATCTTGGATTATGTGCCAAATATTCTTAATTTTTCCCGGACAAGCACAAGGTGACCAACAATGTTCTATGGATCAATTCACACCGGATCCGCCCATTAAGGTTCATTTTACAAAGACATTTACGTAGCCTAAACATCTACTATAGAGAACTATTGATCACCTACCTCTTTGCGCCATGGCAAATCCTTGCCACCGTAGTTATAAGTTATTTCCGTCCCTGGCTGTATGTCTTTTGTTGCAAAAAGGCATAAGTTCGGTGTCCCAATTGTTTCAATCAATTTAATTTGGCTGTTTGGGGCCCTGTGGTCATCGTTGACCAGGCGGCCAATGGAGCCATCCTCCTTCGCTGCATCAATACTGAAAATACAAGATCATTAGAACAACATTATGGCGAAGCATAATGTTGACCCCTCACTGGGGTCATTTCCACAGCCAAAAAGTTATATTTCATAAACTTGACAGAAATGTTGAACCTACCACCAAGTTTGACCATGCCAATAGAAATCAAACATGAAGCCCCATTGGGATTCATGTTGATATAGATTTTTCCTCCTGGCGTCCGCTTCCTCTTGATCTATCAATTCCCCTCGATAATGAGCAATAAAATCACCTTGCCTTATGGGCTCCACTGCAAAAACCCCACGACCTGAAAAAGAAAGATTCTTGCACACTGACAACAAAAACCAGTAGGTGGATGTGTTTGTGTATGTGGGGCAGAGTAAACACTGGTTTGGAAACTTTACTGAGAGACATTACAGTACATGCATGAAATCTCATTTGCTTAACATTAGATTTAGGTTAGTGCTTAGGGTTACCTACCTTTAATTGGATTCACATGTTTAGTTTCAAGCATTGACGTTTTCTCTTTATTAAGATAATTTGCTGCCTCCCTGATGGGAGCGATTCTCTTTGGCATTTCAGTGCTAGAAAAAGAATTACAATGAAAAATGACAGATCTTTTTACAGCCTGAGGCCTATTGCACAAAAGTGGAATTCAGATATCCAGGATGATTGATAAAGCCAGTCTTGACAAAGTCTAGCCTGGGCACTTTGGATTAGTCAGTTGCACAAACGCCACTCCAGTATGAAAAGGGGCTGCTTTGTCATGCCAGGTGTAAGTGCCAGCACACAGCTTTCATAAGTAAACCCAGAGATCGACCCAAGATTTACTGATGCAGAAATGGAAAAGACGGCCCATTTTCCCACAATGCCTTGCTAGTTTAGACCATAAATGAGGGGCTTTTCATTTCATTAAAGTAGTGGTATTCTCCTCCAATTGATCTTGATGCCCCTGTATTGTTTAATGACAAAATAATTAAAGATTAAGAGCGGTCTAAAGGTGCATCTCAAAAATCAGAATATTATGTAAAAGTCCATTTCTCAACTTTAATTCAAAAAGTAAACCTTTCATATGTTCTAAAGTCATTACACTTAAGGTTAAATTAATATATTATAAACATATTTTTGACATGGTCGAGATTTCTGTATTATATATCCTTTTTTTGGTTTTATGTAATATTGTAACACACTGGATTTTTTATTCCATGAGCTGTAAAACATAATCATCAAAACGTAAAGGTCCCATGACATGAAAATCTCACTTTATGAGGTTTTCTAACATACATATGAGTTCCCCTAGCCTGCCTATGGTCCCCCAGTGGCTAAAACTTGCGTTTGGTCTAAAACGAGCACTAGCTGTTCTTCTCGCCTTTGAAAAAACGGAGGCTAAGCTCCTCCCCTTACTCTGCCTGGCCCGCCCAGAGACGTTGGCCCGCCAATGAGACACGACCTTGCAAGCGCCACATGTGTGTGTGGGTGTGTGTGTGTGTGTGTGTGAATACACACACTGTAACGCTTGGCTAGGCGAGATCTCCAGTCCGACTTCACCCGTTTCATGCAGGTGAAACCACGCGCTGACCTTTTGCGCGGCACGGTCAGCGCGTTTACGCTGCCCGAGTTGAATGGCCTGCTTGAGCTATAGCACCCCAATGTACCCTCCCGGACCCTACACACATTGGCGGTTTATTGGGTGAACCCTACTATCCATCATCCATGTAGCCTAGTTAAGACCATGCATTGGTCGAGTTTCCAAAAATAAGACGCCTTTACATCCAGTTATTCAAAACCAAATATTGTGTTTCCCTCCACTGCTTTAAAAATAGCCAATGTTTTGCGCTCATTCTATCATTTCGGTCGCCTGATGTGAGGTGGTGTTGTTGTCCCCTTTTTCCTGGATCGTGTCTGTAAGCAAAGCAGCGACTTCGGAAATCAATGTGACGCAAGTCACATTGCGTCACATTGACGCCTTTAACTGGATGTGAAGACGTCTTACTTTTGGAAACTCGACCAATTCATGGTCTTAACTCTACATGGATGGTAGACATTGACGAGTTCAGCCAGTCTTTAAATGTCGGGTCGTCAACCCATGTTTGCGAAAACTTGCATTTACCCATTCTCTCATAGAGCGACAAACGAAATTAAAACATGATCTCCGGTGGCTTTTTTTATAATTGGAAAGGCTCAAAGGTAAATCTGCGGAATTTACATAATAGAATAGAATAGAATAGAATAGAAAGCCTGGAATTGAACCATGTCTGTAGCTTTTTATGGGTAAAGAGCAATGGTGAAGGACCCTACTAAACGCCCTATCCATTGTATGGGTCTGTAAAATGCTAATCAAATCAATCAAATGTATTTATTAAGCACCTTTAATAAAAAAGTAATTGGTTGGGGGGAGATCTTATGTTTTATGTATGTTTTTGTCATGCCTGTGTTATGCTTCAAACTCGGCGTCGCTATAGCAACCAGCGACGCCAACTCTAACGGCTACTCAGTTCAGATCCTGCACCGTATAGCCTACTGTATTTTTTTAGGCTAGATGAAATTAAAACATCTAAACAAAAAAATGGAAACTCATTTATTTATCTATTTGCTTGCTTGCAGATAACACAATGACGAGTTCAGCCAGTCTTTAAATGTCGGGTCGTCAACCCATGTTTGCGAAAACTTGCATTTACCCATTCTCTCATAGAGCGAAAAACGAAATTAAAACATATGATCTCCGGTGGCTTTTTTTATAATAGGAAAGGCTCAAAGGTAAATCAGCGGAATTTACAGAATAGAATAGAATAGAATAGAATAGAATGGAATGGAATAGATAAGAATAGAATAGAAAGCCTGGAATTGAACCATGACTGTAGCTTTTTATGGGTAAAGAGCAATGGTGAAGGACCCTACTAAACGCCCTATCCATTGTATGGGTCTGTAAAATGCTAATCAAATCAATCAAATGTATTTATTAAGCACCTTTAATAAAAAAGTAATTGGTTGGGGGGAGATCTTATGTTTTATGTATGTTTTTGTCATGCCTGTGTTATGCTTCAAACTCGGCGTCGCTATAGCAACCAGCGACGCCAACTCTAATGGCTACTCAGTTCAGATCCTGCTCCGTATACTGTATTTTTTTAGGCTAGATGAAATTAAAACATCTAAACAAAAAATTGGAAACTCATTTTATATTGAGTAATGAAAAATGTACTACAAAGTCAAATTGCGGTGGTTACCTTTTACTACCTTTCAAGGGCCTTAATTTAATTTTTTACCTTTTAATACCGCGCGGACACACTGCCACCACATTCTCTTCGTCCCGAGGTCGACCCGAGAGAGAATATGAATAATAATAATAATAATAATAATAATAATAATAATAATAATGATAATAATGATAATAATAATAATAATAAATGAAATTTATATAGCGCTTAATATGGTACTCTTTGATAATATATTATTAATTAATATAATATTGATCCTCCCGATGCCAAATCACTGACTTCATCAGTCGGCGACTTACCTACATAAAACTAAAATGAAAAGTAGGCTTGTACCAAAAGTAGATCATTGTTGCCATTTTAATGAGATTGAATATATCTTACCTGATTTATGCTGCATAAGGTCTTCATCTTCCCAGTCGCTGAGTGAGAGCAGAGTGAGAGGCACTGCTAGTCGGGCTCTGCCGTCTCCGTCCTCGGGCATGCGCAGTACAAGCGTGTGTCGATCGCGTCAAATTATACACAATTTCCCGCGCGGTTTGCCGTGAATGCAGTTACCATTGACAACCTCAGCTGTGCAAGACATAGGTAAGGTATAAGAATCAGATCAGGATTGAATCCACATCAAAAATGGTGGACCGCTTGCAATCGAAATGTACACTACAACAGCACACATCTGTGTGTGTGACACAGACATGGAACAGGTTTAGGAGGACAATGTCCCTTGGATCAAAATCACAAAGACTTAGAAAACCACTCCATAAGTAGAATACATCTGAGTGTGTGACACAGACAAAGAACAGGTTTAGGAGGACAATGTCCCTTGGATCAAACTCTGAAAGACTTTAAAAACCAGTGCATACGTAGAATACACCTGAGTGTGTGACACAGACACAGAACAGGTTTAGGAGGACAATATCCCTTGGATCAAACTCTGACTGACTTTGAGTAGGTTCATGTTTACGTTAAGGATAGGAAAGTGCACCACAAACACCAGCAGCTAAAATGAGACACTAGAAAAGCCTGTAGACAAATTGTCATGCGCCTACCCGATGTCAAGTGGACCGGGTTAAATTCACTCTGCGGGTCTCCGGAATCTGTGCAAAATAGAGCAGCACTAAACCGCACTATCGACGTGATGCGCTATGCATGGACATGCATAGCATAATTTGTTGCAACATTTTGCAACAAATTATTCTAAATCTGCCCATAAATGTACAGAATTTTGTGATTTTCACTGGCCACAATATTGCATCTGTCAGTTGTCAAATTTGCTGAACAAAATGCTAAACTTCAATAATTGTTCATAGTCAACTTATAGTCCATTTATTTAAGCTCTCAACAGCATAACCATACTTCGCCACATTGACGGAAAACACGGCACACGCAGCCTGGGTGCTTAAAGCGTGGAACAAGCTGGATACGGAGCGGGTGAAAAACTCCTTAAAAGTGTGTGTGTGTGTGTGTGTGTTTGTGTGTCACTACCGACGTTGAATTTGCAACATTTTGCAACAAATGATTCTAAATCTGCCCATATATGTACGCGGTTTTCACTCGCTACAATGTTGCCTCTGTGGCTGCTGGTAATTCAACCAGTAAGCTCTACGGGGCTATTTTCAGCATAATGTTTTTTTTGACGGCACCGCGACCCGGGGCTATTCCCAAAAGATCCGGGGCTATAGCCTCGAATGCCCAGGTTTAACGACGCGCCTGCACCTGTATCAGGGGTTAAAACTCACTTTTTTCCATCCCGAAACGTCACGAATTTTCCCAAGAATCTTTTTTACATTTTCAGTTGTTAGTTACTGATAAAATAATAAAAACACAATACATTATGTTGATAAAATAATAGATTCATTTCCGGACCAGATTTGTTTAGCTTCAAGATGTCAACCAACACCCTCAGTCCCAGAACATGACCTTCTGCCAGTACCACCATTTAGTGACTGCATTTATGAGTTGTATTCGTCAAGAGGAGGGTCATGCATTGAGATTTGCATGAGGCTGTTCAGAGTGTCATTGGCTAGGCGAGATCTCCAGTCCGACTTCACCCGTTTCATGCAGCAGAAACCACGCTCGCAGCAGGAGCTGCTCACGCCTTTTGCGCGGCACGATCAGCTGCCCGAGGTTAATGGCCTGCTTATGGAGGTAGATTTGTGTCTTTATTATGCAATCAAAAAGAATAGGTTTGAGAGCTTCGATTGCGAATCCAAAAGCTTTGCTTGCGAATCCAAAAGCTTTGCTTGCTGTTGAGCTGAATCTCGTGGGCGGGACCAACGCCGAAAGATGTAAGACACGTCTCTATTGGCCAGTCTCGATCGGAGTGACAGCCAAGCTGTCACTCAGAATTCTTACATTATGAATTATACAGGAAATTGCTGAAAAGTGAAGATGCCAGACTTTTGTTCAGCCTACGGATGCGTTAATCTGCGAACTCTCGAAACCAGAACCCGTGGGATCACCTTTCACCTGTAGGATATTACAATATTATGACTTTTATTTTAAGGATAATCGTTAGTTACTTATAGTGGATATACAATACAGGTCCTGTTACACAGGAACAGCAGGGCTAGTGTGACATAATAGTATTGCTAGATTGTTGTTGACACAAGGCTTTTTACCATGCCATTCTATTTTATGGATGCTTTAATAGGTATTAGTGGGCCACAAACACAGTATTCAAAGACGTCCCCGAAATTCAGCCGTGCTGCAGAGTTAAAGTCACTCCGAAACAGTCGCACATTGAGCTTCCCCCAAACGCGCTGTTTCGGTGGGCTTGAATTGGGGTTGAATTTTGAATGCAATGGCAGAACGACATCGAACTACATGAACTGCGACATGCTGCCTGCCGCCGGTTGCCGCGAGGCACCACCGCCGCGAAGCACCACCGCCCGGCAGCGGGCAGCCGGGCGGTGGTGCCTCGCGCCGGCAGCAGGCAGCAGGCAGCGCACGGTTCTGTCTACTACAGATTGATGTGGAAGTGGAAGAACCAGAGACGTCGGAGAACCCGACGAAGTCCTTTGTGATTCATGATATCGTCTGGACGTGCACACAGCTTTTGGCCGTGATAATATGTATTATTTGATATAGATATCTATGTATTATATGATATTATTTAGATATAGAGCTCCAGGACTAAGTAACGCAAGTGTTGTACACTTCCTTGTTATTAACCGTTCTGCTGTTGGTGTGATGGCGCCTAACACGTCGGACTCTCGTCTCTGGTATTTCTCCAACGAGACTCGTATTGGGGGTTATCTCAGCCATGGTTGAGAAGGAATTGGGGGAAAGGAACTCTGGCTTTGACTACATGAACTGCGACTTGCCGCCGGTTGCCGCGAGGCACCATCGCCCGGCAGCGGGCAGCCGGCAGCAGGCAGCGCGCGGTTCAGTCGACTTCAGGTTGATGTGAAAGTGGAACCAGAGACGTTGGTTCTCCGACGCAGTTGTTTGAGATTCATAATATCGTCTGGAGTCGCACACAGCTTTTGGCCGTGATAATATGTATTAAATGATACAGATTTCTATGTATTATATGATATTATTTAGATATAGAGCTCCAGGACTGTAACGCAAGTCTTGTACACTTCCTTGTTATTTGGATAACCGTTCTGCTGTTGGTGTGATGGCGCATAACACGTCGGACTCTCGTCTCTGGTATTTCTACAACTAGACTCGTAGTGGGGGTTATCTCAGCCATGGTTGAGAATGAATTGGGGGAAAGGAACTTTGGCTTTGACTCCCTGAAGTCATGAACCACGACATGGAGGAGAAAGGGATTGTTGACCGCGGTCGTCTCCCGCCGGAGCCTCGCTGCCGATGGACCACCGCCTCGGCTTCAGCAGGCGGTGATTAGCGCTGACCGCTGCCGAGGCGGCGGGAAGCAGGGCTCAAGCGGGATACATTCACGGCCAGTAATCCCTTTCTCCTCCATGTCGTGGTTCATGTAGCCTACTTCAGGGAGTCAACGCCAAAGTTCCTTTCCCCCAATTCATTCTCAACCATGGCTGAGATAACCCCCAATACGAGTCTCGTTGTAGAAATACCAGAGACGAGAGTCCGACGTGTTATGCGCCATCACACCAACAGCAGAACGGTTATCCAAATAACAAGGAAGTGTACAACACTTGCGTTACAGTCCTGGAGCTCTATATCTAAATAATATCATATAATACATAGATATCTTCATATCTATATCAAATAATACATATTATCACGGCCAAAAGCTGTGTGCGCGTCCAGACGATATAATGAATCACAAAGGACTTCGTCGGGTTCTCCGACTTCTCTGGTTCTTCCACTTCCACATCAATCTGAAGTAGACGCGGTCGTTTGAGATTCATAATAACCTATCGTCTGGAGGCTCACACAGCTTTTGGCCGTGATAATATATATTATATATTATATGATATAGACATCTCCGACATTTATAACAAACAAAACCGTTTGAAAATCGGTTGAAAATTGAGCAAGTTATGGTTATTTAAAAAGTACATGACGGCTCTGCCGTCTCTGTCCTCGGGCATGCGCAGTACAACATTCCATGTGTCGATCGCGCCAAATTATACACAATTTCCCGCGCGGTGTGTCGTGAATGCAGTTACCACTGACAGCCGTTAGGGGCGCACTTCGAGACACAGAAATACACCAGATGTCTGGTTTTTGGTTTATCAAGACTGTTAAGAAATTCAATTTTCACAGTTTAAAACATGCCAAAACAAGTTTTTAAAATAGGTAGTTTATCCGGACAGAAAAGTCGCCCTCAAGCCTATCAAGAAAATCCATTGTTTCAGTATTAAACATGTCAGAAAATAGGTTTTAGAGGGTGGATTATATGAGGACAGCAAAACTGTCCTCATAAACTAATTGTCCTTATAGCACTTTAGATAGTCTGGAAAACTGTCCTGCTAAACCACCCGTACCAACACACACACAAACACACACACACACACACACACACACACACACACACACACACACACACACACTATTTATTGCGGTCTTCCACCCAATGGTGACTCCCCTGAAACCTTAAGCTTGTATTGATTGCGTGCGGCTCAGCTATATATATATATATATATATATATATATATATATATATATATATATATATATAACCACTCGCCGCATGACAGACGCACCATGGCAGTGTGCTACCTCTCTCTCTCTCTCCCTCCCTGTTTTATTGACTACCTGCCGATGTTCAGAGTCTAAGCTTGGTGGACGTCTGGTTGATGCCCCCCCGCCCTGTTCCCCTGGTGGGGGGGCACAGCGGGAGCAGATGGGGTCATGCCTCATGGATGAGCAACAGAGACAACATCAGCATTATGCGTGGCATGAGCATTATGTAGGGATCTCTGACAAAACACACTAACTAGGGATGTCCGATATTGGCTTTTTTGCCGATATCCGATATGCGATATTGTCCAACTCTAAATTTTCGATTCCGATATCAGCCGATACCGATGTCGATATTTGGGTTATTTTTCCTCAAACCTAATTTAGGTAACATTACATATCTCCTGTTGTGGAATTAACACAACATGCTTAATGTTATTCTGATGCCCCACTGGATGCATTCTTGAATGCAACAAGGCTTTCCAAATGTTAATATTGTCTGTGCAAAATAAGAAAAATACTTCAACTTAATTTAAGGGAAAAGTGCCTTTTTTTTTTTTTTATTTATTTTTTTTTTTTTTAAATCCGATACCGATATTGACCGATATTACATTTTTATGCTAATATCGGGCCGATAATATCGGTGGGCCGATAATATCGGACATCTCTAACACTAACACAACGACATCAAGTCCTTTTGGCTCATGGGCGCCCGGTTTATACCGAGTTCAACCCCACGTTGAGGAGGAGGAGCTTTGGGCGTTCACTTGGAGACGCACACAAACACAGGCTTTTGTTTGTGTGTTTTTGTAGTACACGTGGGCTGAAACGCACACGCATGCACGTCATGCACACGCAGGAAAGTGCGCACACACCCATACATACACACACATGCACAAACACAGACACACACAGCATGCAAAGCTCTGAGCGTACACTGACTCCAACATTTACAAGGATGAAAACACAATTAGGCTCTGATTACCTCTCAACACCCATCCTTTTTTGCACCAAATACAAATAACACAAACACATTTCATAATGCAAACACCAACTTATTTTGCAAATGCTCATTGTTCAATTTCCAAAAGCCAAATTCACCAGTGACTTCTGAATGAACTGCAGTCAGAGGATGTGTTCAACTTGGCGTGTGTGTGTGGGTGTGTTGGGGGGCCACAACGGCTCTCTAGGGCCCCCTCTTGGCAGAAAAGAGAGCGCAGTGTGGTTCACAGCCCTGTTTAATTCTCCCTGTACTGCATTGGCTGTCTCTGTCCCTCAGAGTGGCCTGTAAAGCCCTCCCTCCGCCCGCTCCATCACCCGCCAATGCATTCACGCTCAACACTGAGAGAGGAGGCTGGTCATTGGACAGACCAGCGTCTGCCAGGTCTGCTCCATCACAGTCTGCTCCACCAGTCTGCTCCACCCCAGTCTACTCCACCCCAGTCCGCTCCATCTCAGTCTTCCTGCTCTTTTCTTCCCAAAACTCTACAGAATGATTATTATTACCATTATTCTGATGATGATTGTGAGGATGATATCATTATTAAATCAGTAGTAGCAGCATCATCATCTTCATTATTATCCTTCTCCTCCTCATCCTTAATGAGGATTTGTGAAAACAGCTATACTACTACAAGCAATGTAAGGAAAGGAAAGATGTGGTTGTTCTTGAGGTTGATTTAACATGGAGGTACACCATAAAAACCCTTCTGCTTTAGTGGTCTGCCCCCCCCCCCCCCCCCGCCTAACCCTAACTCCCCCCCATTACACCAGTCAATATTGCTCGGTCCAGGCTTAATCTAGATCTCATTGGATGTGAGGGAAAAGGGCTGTTGTTCTATTGCGTCACAGGTGATCTGCATCTCCCGGTGGGGGAGCGAACAGACACACAGTGCTAATATAATACACTTGTGGAATACTGACACACGTTAGCTCTCCAATGCTAACCTCATCCACTTAAGCAATTTTTTTTGCTTTTTCCACATTGATATGCACCTTTGTAATCTAATTCTATGAAGTTTACCCATAGCTCCCTCAATTAAACACCAATCCATCAGTCTCAATTATTTTCAGCCCTTTCCCCATTTCACTATTTCTCTATTATTATGTTTTAAATTTTAAAATAAATTCATATCGGGAACAAACAAACACATTGGCGTTGTATTTCATAACCAGCACAGTGCCTCACTAAGCATAAGCTGAGCGGTAATTCACTCCTTTTCTCTCCCCTCATCCTTCCGCCAATCCCTTCCGTATTTGTAATAAATGGCGCTGTGTAATTTCCTGCGGATCCGGGATATGAATCCAAAGGTTAAACCGGTAAATATACAGGCTCCCTGTTCCCTGGCATTAAACTATCTCTGGGTCTCTGGCTACAGTGGTGCATAAATACCCCCCCTCCCCTGTACTTTGTAGAGCGGTCTTAAAGAATGAGTCATCGCCCTGCGGACATTCATTATCGCTCTCTTATCACTTATGAACTGTTCATTATTAAAGGTATCTAATTATCAGCCAAATGCTTGGCGATTAGGAAAGAAGCTTAAATTAACGCCTTTCACGCTGACCCACCGAGGCTTCTCGCTTATTTTATTCTTGGTGAATTTGTTTAGGTACTCGCACCGCGTCATCTCAGACACCTCAGTGTACTGGAGGAGACTGGAAGGGAAAGCCATGAAAGAAGAGCGGGCATTGTGGGGTCCATCAAATAAACAATGGGGTCCAGCAGTTTGAATGGGTCTGCCAGTGAACGCAGCAGAATTAGAGAGTGAGGAATCCACTTTCAGGTAGTGGCCTGTCGAAATCCCACTGAGTGAATACCAACTAATGGAGATCAAACTCACGGCGGGTTGGCAGGAAGGGTGGATGTCTCGAGACCGAGCTGGTGAAGGTAGAAGCCCCCGCACCCCAACCCACTCCATACTCTTTGAATTCCTTAGGTTGAGGGCCCGTAGATTGAATTAAACCAATTCAGGAGAAGGGAACGCACAGCCAAAATGGAGGTGGTTCTAAGATGCGTGGCAACATGTGCTGCTGCAGAACCAATGTTAAAAACCCATTTGGCTGGGCTGAGCGTTTGTTTGTTTGTTTGTTTGTTTGTTTGTTTGTTTGTTTGTTTGTTTGTTTGTTTGTTTGTTTGCGTGCGTGCGTGCGTGCGTGCGTGCGTGCGTGCGTGTGTGTGTGTGTGTTTCACGGGGGGGGCTGGGACGTGTCATGGCTGGAACTCCTGACAGGCCCCACCGCAGGACAGCGCTGGTGGCCCTGGAGCTTGCAAGATACAACATAGACATAGCAGCTCTCAGCGAGACAAGACTACATGGAGAGAACTCCCTGTCAGAGGTTGGTGCTGGGTACACCTTCTTCTAGAAGGGGGTTCCCGAAGGCAGTAGAGTAAAGTGATTGGCCAGCATGGAGTGGGGAAGATGAACCACAACGTGCTCAGACTCTTCTCCCTCTGTGCAGAGCACCAGCTGGTCATTGCCAACACCATCTTCCAGATGAAGAACAGGCTTAAGACCACCTGGCAGCACCCCCGCTCAAAACATTGGCATCTCCTCGACTATGTGATTGTCCGTCAAAAGGACAGAAGGGATGTCCTCACCACCCGTGTCATGCGCAGAGCTGAGTGCTGGACTGACCACCTCATGATCAGATCCAAACTACTTATTAGCATTCAGCCCCGTGGCCCGAGGAAAGCTCCAAACAAGATACTCAATCGTACAGCGCTGAACAGCCTCACCACCAAAGACAACCTTTGGCGGCTCCTTGCTGAAAACCTATAAGTTCCCGGGGGAATCAGCCAACTGGCCAGCCCTGCGCCAGGCTATTCATAGCGCAGCCGTAGAGGTGCTCGGTCAGTCAAGGAAACGTCACCAGGACTGGTTTGACTCTAACTCAGCTGAGATACAGTCACTTCTAATAACCAAGCATGAGGCCCACAAAGCTCTCCTGTCCTGCCCTGGATCTTCCACCCTTAAAACCACCTTTACTGCTGCAAGAACAGCAACCCAGCGAGCCCTCTGGAATATGGAGGACACCGGGTGGGTGCAAAAGGCGCAAGAGACCATAACTTGGCAGATTGCAACAACATTCAAGGCTTTTACGATGGCATAAAAACATTGTACGGCCCCAGGAAGCGGGTGATTGCCCAAGTCCGAACAGCTGATGGGTCCACACTCTTCAAGGAACGCCACGAGATTCTTGCCCGTTGGGCAAATCATTTTGAGAGTCTCCTCAACCACACCAACCCTGTTGATCCACATATTCTGGATAATCTCCCAGACCTGCCGCCAACCACGCACCCCACCACTTTACTCAGAAGTCCAGCGAGCCATTGCAGGGCTGAAGAACAATCCCTGCAGAGGTTTTCACGCGTCGCCTGCACCTCCTGATCCAAAACATCTGGGAACATGGGACCCTCCCACAGGACTAGAAGGATGCTAACATCGTGGTCATTTATAAACAGAAAGGAGACAGAGCAGTATGCGGCAACAGCCGCGGAATATCTCTCCTCTCCATCTCAAGGAAAGTCCTGGCCAACATCATGCTCAGCAGATTGGTTGGGCACATCTCCGAAGGTGTGCTTCCGGAAACACAGTGTGGTTTCCGGAAGACCAGATCCACGACAGACATGGTTTTTGTCTTGAGGCAGCTGCTGGAGAAGAGCCGAGAGAATCACAAAGACCTTTACATAGCCTTCATCAACCTCAGCACAGCTTTTGACACTGTCAACCGTGAGTTGCTCTGGAAATACCTCTGCAAACTTGGGGTACCACCCAAGTTTCTTAGCATCCTACAGCAGCTGCATGATGGGATGCAAGCCAGAGTGCTCACAGGAGAACTCCAGTCAGAGTTTTTCACGGTAAACGTTGGGGTGAAGCAAGGCTGTATCTTGGCTCCGGTGCTCTTTAACATCCTCCTCCCTGCCATCACCTGCCTCTTTCACAGTGTCATTGGACATGAAGACGGTGTCCATGTGGAATACCGCCTTGATGGAAGCCTTTTCAACATCCGTCGGCTCCAGGCCTACACAAAGACAAAGACCCGCCAAATCTGTGAGCTTCAGTATGCTGATGACTGTGCCATCTTAGCTCACAGCCCGGGCTCCATGCAGCACGCCCTCAACACAATATCCAGTCTGTACCAATCCTTTGGCCTACAGGTTAACATTCAAAAAACCGAGGTCATGTCCCATCTCAACACCCCCGCCCCCACCCCCCCCCAGTTTCCACATACACGGTGTTCCACTTAAACAGTGGATCACTTCACTTACCTTGGCTCCACTTTGTCCTCATGCTGCTCCCTTGACACAGAAATACACACCCGGATCAATAAAGCCTCATCATCATTTGGACGCCTGCGCAGCAGGATTTTTGAAAACCGTAACCTGAAGGTCAGTACCACGGACGCTGTTTACAACGAGCTATGTCTCTCCACTCTGCTTTATTGGGCAGAGTCATGGACCCCATATCGCCAGCACATCAGCAACCTAGAGGCCTTCCATATCCGCTGCCTACAGAAGATCCTCGGTCTGTCCTGGGAAGATCGTATCCCCCGTACAGACATCCTCAGCAACACCGGCTCAATCTGTATGGAAGCAGCAGTGGCCAAAAAACATCTGCGCTGGATAGGGCACACCATACGCATGACTGAACACTGCCTACCCCGCCAAGTCCTCTACAGCCAACTAATGGGCGCAAAAGGCTCCGCTGGAGGGCAAAAGCGGCGCTTTAAGGACTACACCAGGGACCTCCAAAAGCAAGCGAACATCCCCCTCACACAGCTTGAAACTCTGGCACTCAACAGACCAGCATGGCAGGTAACTTGTGCTACTGCAGTTTGTCAAATTCACCAAACTAACCAAGACCGACATTCCGAGAGGCGCATCCAGAGACACCAGCGGGCGGCTGGTACCTTTCTGGCATCTGGTTTCCCTTGCTCCATCTGCGGACGAATGTGTGGCTCAAGGATCGGACTCTACGCCCATGAGAAGTGGCACCAGCGGCAACGTCGTTGACCCCCCCCCCCCCCCCCCCCCCCCCCTCCCCATCCCCCATCCCTGGGGCAAGCGTCATCATCGGACACGATGGACAGCTAAGTGTGTGTGTGTGTGTGTGTGTGTCTCTCTGTCACGGGGGGGGGGTTATGCTCGTGGGCAGTTGGGAAGTGGGTTGTACCTGTGTGTGTTTGTGTGCAGTTGGGGAGTAGGTTGTCCCTCTGTTTGTGTGTGTGTTTATGTGTTCGGGGGTTTTGCGTGTGGGCAGTTGGGGAATGGTATGAATGTGTGTTTCAGTTTGTGTGTGTGTATGTATGGGGAGTGGGTTGTGTGTTTGTGTGTAGGAAGTGGGTTGTGTGTATGTGTGTGTGTGGGGACTAGGTGGTCCGTGTGTATGTGTGTGCATCGATGCTTGTCTGGTATTCCCAGACTGTATCTCAGATATTTCTGGACAGGTTCAAACGGTCCTTGCTGAGCCATCATTGGTACATACACACACCCACAACTCACACGTCTCCCTGAAACATGTCCTTTTTAAACCATAGATTCCCCCTCAGTACCGGAACCATGAGAAACAATTCCTTCGCTAACAAATGAAATGACAAAAGGAGGAATAAAAATAAATTATTACAATTATAATAATAATACAATTATAATGGCCAAACCAGTCTGTATTTGAGCCTTCTCCCTCTATATATATCAGGCACACACAGGCAACGCACAGGGACACACACTCTTGTAAGAAAGAGATTCTGTGTACATCTTTATTTTTTTTGAAAAAGGGAAATAGGGCGCTGTCGGTAGAGGACACCGTTGACATTCATTAAGTAGTCAGACACACCTAAAAATGGTTGTACCCTTGTCACAATCTGTGAAAACATTGTTTTACCATGACTCTCGTAATGGATGCCTGCTCTGGTTTCCTTACGTGTGCGATCCTAAAAAAAATGAAAAAGTTTCTCCCTAAAAAAGTGTCCATGATGAATAGTCATTCCCACTCAACCCTCCAGTCCGTTTGGGTTTGCCACACGCATGTATTGATTCACGGTACAACAAGAAACATGTTGGCAGTGCAGGAGTGCAAAGTACCAATGAACTGGCCAGATGTATGGAGAATCGGGATGACTGGAAGCAACGATGGAGGGCTCGTCTGAGAACGACCTAGAGAGAGAGTGCTCTGTGGAGCCAGCACCATGGTCTCCCTCTATGGATCCTGCTTTTTGTTCTATAACTACGGTGAGCTGATCAATGGAGAGCAGCTCTGTCAGAAGCCATCAGAGGAAGGTCCAAACCGACCAACCCATGCTTTGGTTTCGATAATTGCTGTGTTTTGGTTTATATTCAGGGTAAACACAGTTTTTAATCATTGGATAATGACATCCATATTAACAACCATATTACCATATTCATTTTGGTGGAACGTTCTGAGATGTTTATTGTTAATTGTAGAAGTCGCATAATCTCAAGGCATTTCAGCGCATGAATTTTTTGGGAAATCGTTCCGTTTTTTTCGATTTCCTTAATGTTTGATTATGTTAATGTTAGTTTCTTCCTAATCTTACTGCTGGAAAGCATGCCTCCGATTTGGCTTCACCTTTAGAATTACAAACCAAACATTGTGTAAAAAATACTTGACAAACCAAATTGTACAATTATTTCTAAGGCAATATAAAGGGACATTAATTCTACTGCTTTGTTAGGGAGTTACAATAGATGAAGTTTATATTATCATTAATCTTTCCTTAATTTTGCCACGGTAGAGCGATGTTCAACATTCATAAGACGTTTAGCTGTCACTGAAAAATTATATCTTAGAAGGGAGAGTCACAACAAGGCTACCATGTTTTGACTCGCCCTTCTAAGCTAACATTTTTCAAACAGAAGTGAAATAACGTAATGAAAGACTGATAGAATACAGAGGAAGAGAGAAATGAATTATATAACAGATTATAAAATAATAATGATAAAATTTGACATAAATAAGCACCATAACGACGATGGAATACCATGGCTGAATAAAAGCTAAACTGAAAGTGAGTTTTCAGTTGATCAGCTCCTTAACTACAAGAATGTATTCCACAACTGGCAGATCCCTATTCCTCTAGTTTAAATCTGCGTCTGGGATGACACCCCGTGTGTTTGCCTGGGGGTTATGTTGTGTGATAGTACCAGCAGGGGATCCTCAATGTCTCTAAACGTCTTCTGTTCTTCTTGCACAAAGACTGCTGCTTGTTTCTCTTCTCCTACGAGGGATTCTCTATTCTAAGAAAAGCTCAAACGTTATCATGAGAACTCCATTTACTATTACTCAACTTTCAAATGATTGCTCATTGTGTATCTTATTCTAGTAATTCCTGTATGATTGGCAATTTGAATGGACGTTTCCCTAAACATTCTGATGACAGCATGATGATGATCTTTTTGATCGAACATGGATGTGCCCTGGAGGTTTTTGTGACTTTTCAGCGCTCCGTTGAAGAGCTCTCTGTGATCACAATATTGCAAATGCAAGGGCTTTCCACTCTAGTCAATAGCCCATCAGCTTAATTAGCATTGGGTTACCTGATCTTGTGATGGTTGACTCAACTGATTTAAATTACAATCTATGGAGATCTCTTCCACTTGCAAAGGCCCTTGTCCCCAGCTATCCAGCTATCCAGAAACAAGATTTATTAAAAGTGGAAAAAAATAAAGTTGTTAGCTATTTTGGGATTGTAAAAATACAGGATTTGCTTGGGTATTTATGCAATGACTTGTAGGCATGACTAGTAAAAAGGGGCAACATATATTTGTTTCCAAAGCACTCTAAAGCCTCCATCCCAGTCTGTGGAAGGAGAAAAGAACTCCCCTGCTCTGCTATGAATAGTGGGCTTGTTTCCTCCGTAAAGAAAATCAAAGCCAAGTTGTGTGTGTTAGGGTGCCTGTGCGCATGCTTGTGTGTGCGTGTGGTTGTGAAGTGTGTGTGTGTTTGGGGGGGGGGGGGTGTTGAAGAAAACTCCACGTTTAGTTAAAGGCTGTCATGGGGTAGGTGCGTGGTGGAACTTGTACAAGTACTTATTCCTTCTATTTAAGAAGAGCGGCCTCAAACACCGCAATTCCCCTTGATCTTCATATCTGTGTTTTTAATACATCCAAGAAGTAGACTCCTCTGCCTTTTACTCCGCAGCCCACTGAATCCTTTCACTTGATACAGTGAAATGGTTCAAATATATTATCTGTACAATAACTTACATTTTTTTTTTTGCGTTTTAACATGCTAATACCAATGGAAAATAAATGGCTCTCAATAAAAACGTGCATACATTTCTATCATCTACAGACTGGTAGGATCAGCAGCGGCCCCCGGCTATTGAAATGTGGTTGATCAGTTACATGTGTTGAGCGTTGTGCTTCCATAAGCACCGCTCATTAACGAGAGATATGAGTTTTGTTCCTGTTTCAATCAACCACCCCTGTTCTCAAATCTGCCTCCCAACAACATTGGATTGGATGTGAAATGTCAAAATCAGAACCATACACACACACACGCCTCCATACACACACACCCCTCCACACTAGAGATGCGCGGTTGGCGGTTGCAACCGCGGACTCCGCGGTTAAACCGCGGATCGGGCGGGTGACGTGACAAAAAATAATATTTTAATTAAATTCGGGCGGTTGGCGGTTTAACCAACGAAATTCAAAAATATATACACATTGTTAAATGTCGTTACCTACTTCCAAGCACATTTTGAAATAATCCAATTCTCATCAGGCAGTAAATTGGCCTCTCTTTCTCTATCACACACACACACACACACACACACACACACACACACACACACACACACACTAACGGAAGCAAAAAAGTTTAAATTAAGTGACGATCCGTCCCATGTCGCGTCTCCACAAACCTGCAAGTTATGAGACAGCTGTCAGTATTGGAAGAAGCTTTAACGTCTCGTAGATGAAACTGCCTGGGTTATTTTGTTTCGTATAAGTTATATTTTAAAACAGCCAGTCATTGTAGCCTACCACTCGTGGAATATGGAATTTCAAAGAGATGATGGAGTGATTTGACTCAGAAGTGACATCAGGCATTGGCAGCGCGAGATGTGCAGAACAAGTTAAACTTCTAGCTCAGTAACATCAACACCTAAGAAAGAAGGTAAGAAAAATAGTCGGAAAACTTTGATTTGCAAGGCAAGCAGGCAAGTGTTGGGCTTGTTACAGTAGCCTATATAGCTTTCAATGCGGTGAAATTTCGGAATTAATAGGCTCGGGTCGGCGTTTCCTTAAAAGGCTATCTTTCATTTTGCAAAAAAAACAACACAGTAGGCTATATTACCATATTAAAATGGTGTACCAAATTGCGTTTTATTACAATGATAAAAAAGTGTAGGCCCCTACTAGCCTATGGTAAGGTCAGGTTTGCCGATGTGCTTGGCTATTTTAAAGTTTCTCCCTGTGCATCAATCGGAGACAGACGTCACTTCACTGATAATATTCTGGGGATAGGCTACAACATAGCCAATAGGCTTTCATACTAGGGACTTTATCCTTTAAATATCTTTGCGGCATTGGATCAGTCTCCTTTCAAGAACAGGCAAGAACTTTCTAGCCTCGCGTCAGCAGCGCATATACCTAAAAACAACAGGCGGATGGCGGGCGGGTGCGGTTTTGAAAATTGGTCAAAAAAATTGTTGCGGATGGATGGCGGGCGGATCAAGCGTTTTGTGATGCGGTTGCGGATGAAATAATAGCCCATCCGCGCATCTCTACTCCACACACAATCCAACAAATACACATAAATACACACACACACACACACACACACACACACACACACACACACACACACACACACACACACACACACACACACACACACAACACGTCTTCTATCTGTCTTCTCTCCCCTGACAGCGATTGAAGTCTGCGGTGGCACCGTTTACCGGGAAAACATTCAGAAGTGCATCATGCCCAAAGATTAGCGTCTATTTGCAGACGCCTGGGAGGGTCATGCCGGGGCGGGCCTAGAGCAGGACAGACAGCAGGACAGACAGGACACGATCGCTGAATGATGTTTTGTTCAGTACGCGCAGTAATAAAAATCAACCAAATAAAGAGTTGCGCTTGCTTTGTCCTGTTAAGCGTCGCCTTTTACAATCTCCTCACACAATACTCACATCAAACAGATGCACACACGCACACCACCACCACACACCAGCAGCAGATACATCTCTTTATATGGCTTCTGGTGCGTCTGAGCGTCAACTTTACGTTATATTACCCTAATGCGGCACATGATGAAAATCTTCGGCTAATTGCAGAGTATTAGGCCTACTCGTCGCAGTGATTGCAGTGTTGTGGAATATACCATCACACGAATAACTCAAAAGCAATAGGGGGCATTAGTGTCCGTCAATAGGATAAGGCGCCGGGCGATCAATGAGGAGTTAAACGGGGCTCAGGGAACATAAACACGGCGGAAATGCAGAAATAAATAAATATGTAAATGTATCAGGTGATACTGTAAAAATACGCGCAGATTGTACGAATGTTTATGCGTTGCTTTTCTCTCAGGTATGTTGACGAGTGGAATGGGCTGAATAAATATGCAGCCCTCTCTGAGAGTTGAGGGCGGCGGCCTTGCAGCGGGCGAAGGAGAGCCAAGGAGTGGCAGGTGATAACGATAATAACAGAATGATAATATATATTTATATACACCACAGAATTCTGAAATACTTTATCCTGATAGGCCCATAACATTCCAATGGTGTGCATTTTAATGTCAGTTTTCCAATAACAGGACAAACTCTTCCAATAAGCAGGAAATGTGCTACAAATGCAATGCTGAACAACGACACGATATAAACGATATGCTCAAAGTGTCGTGGAATACTATTTCATCTGATTAGGTTGATGCAACCAAAGACGCTACAAAGGAAAGTAACTAATATGGTGGGCAGTGGCTGGATTAGGGTTAGATAGCGTTGTAAATCTCTCCAGGGGATCCCGTTATCAGTAAGTAACGTACTTTTGTGGTGGTTATAGCCCCCAGGGGCTGGTCCTTCGTCTTACCATGTCTAAATGTTCATGAGCTTACTTTAGCGTCGCCGGGTTGATAGTCTGTGATTTCTGGATGCCGTCTTGCATGGTGCGGTTTGATTTAATTAATTTGGTTTTGAGGCCAATCAAATTAGAAATGTAATTGTATATAAATGAATCCATTTTAATCTAACCTCATCTAATTTAAACTAATGTGCTCTAATCACGAAATGATAACAGAATCATGTTTACTGATTACGAAACAGAGTTCTTGTTTTATGGAAGTTTTCCTTATTTGTTTGTAGAAGCAAAAGCGAGAAGAAGGCATTCACTGCACATCCCAGTCCTTCATTACCACCTCAAAGACGCACACTTGCTGAAAAGCAGTCCTTTTGTCTCAGACATTAAAGATTAATAACAGCAGAACGGAAAGAAGCATATTAAAAAAAAACTAAGTTTGCCAAAAAGGTTATTCTAAAATAAGTGATTTGATCAAACAAACAACAAAAATAGATAACCACCGTCCACGGGCTGCCAGGCCCCAGAACTGTGCTCCAGAACCAGCCCTCCTGGGCAACTATGGGACAAAGACACCGGGTCAGCCTAGAGCAGCCCAGGCACGCAACCAAACCCAAACCATCGCTCTGGCGCAAAACCATGAAACCCACCCAGACCCCCTGGCCCCACCTGACACCATCAGCTCTGTGGCCCCCCGCCCAGCCAGCGGTTCCAGAACATCTGCCACACCACACTGTCTGCAGCAGGCCGTGGTTCAGCCGTGGCCCCCTCCTCCTCCTCCCCCCTCCACCACCCCCCTCTGCCCCTTCACCTCTCTCCCCAAAACCCCCCTCCTCCCCTTCTCACTCTCCTACCCCTCCTGTCCTCCACCAACCCCCTCCCCTTCCAGCCTCCCCCTTCAGCCTCCCCCCATCCTCAATGAGTCATCATCGTCATCATCACCAGACACAAGAGGGGTTCTGGTGCCCGGGTGATAGAATGTGAAGAAAAAGCGTTAACAGGCCCGGTTCTGTTGGTCTGCCCAGGAAACTGCCGACAGACGTCTGGATCTGGGTGGTATCCTCCAATCCGTTGTACTGCGGCCATGGCCCGGTCCGAACAATCTAGCATTGGATTGGATTTATATAATGTAAGGATTCAAGGACATAATAATCTGAATCACCAATAATTATTGAAAGTTGAAAACACACACTTGAAAAAGGACATTGCTATTATTAATTCTGTACAAATCCTCCTAATTACTGCCATAGTTCTGTTTTGTCCTTTTGCTTTCTTTAAAGCACACGTCATACATTTCAAACCTCATAGCATTGGCACGACTCTACTACACGGTTCTGTGGAAAAAAGGAATGTTTATCAATTGAAATCTTTTCACTTGAATTTTATTCTTGCAATGCCAAACAGAGCTACATTGCTGTAATTGGAATTGTACAGTGTGGAAGTCGTGCTTCTGAAAGATATAAAAGTCCAAGGGTTGGGTGTGTAATGAGTGTCATCCATCTGCAGAATTGGTCCTGTTTACACCAGCGTTTTGAATCCTTGCACTGCAGTCCACAATGCAGAATAATAACATCCACAGCAATCGTCTGAAGAGCTGCTGTTGCGTAGAAACCTCATTCTGAATATCCGTACAGCATATAGCGACGCATCCATGAGGCATATTCCTAACAAAGGACCTCAAAGGGTAAATGATCGCTTGTGTGTGTGTGTGTATGTGTTGGTTTGTCTGTTTATCTTTAGAATTTTGTTGGCACTGCTAAATTTCTCAGCTATGGATATAAAGCACCAGGAGAAATCCCCATACATTTTATTGAGCTCGCGTGTTACAGATTATAGTGCTATTTGCTTGGCATTTTCTTAATTTTTTTCATTACATAACATACATTTATAATGAGCACGTAAATTAATTATTCTAATGCCGTAAAAAATAGAAAATATAAAAACAAGAATCCAAACCTATGTCAGCCATAGTTTTTTGTGGTTTTAAACGGTCCAGAATCGGACCATTTGCTAGAAGCGTGATGAGTTTGTTAAATACGAAATACAACTGCACGTTGCGGTGAAGCAAAAAAAGGGGTTCAACAAAGTAAGTCCTTCAGACCTGACGAGAGAGTGAGAGCGCGAGAGAGAGAGAGAGGCAGGCCCCCGGGATCTTATTAGCAGTATGAACCCTGACATAGCGCCATCAGGGTGAGGGCAGAGCGTTGAAACCTCCCATGAGACACACATACACCCCCCATGTAGAGCACGGTGGTCAGACACATGGATGGAGGTGATGAAATGGTAAAACCATGATATTGGTTAGCTACACTTAATTCTAATTGAATCATTGGATCAACTACATTTGACACACTGGTCCTTTAATGCTGATAACTGCATTAACTAATGTTAAATAATGTACCCTTACTGTTTAGTATTACCATTAGAGGTACTGGAAATATTAAATATAATTCAAATACATCGAGAAGCCGCACATAGACTCAGAGACGAGGGCTGTAGGCCTCTCGACATGACACCATGACTGAGTGCCAAAAACAGTTAATTGGAAGGAAATGGCTGTCAGTCACAGAGGTGGTCATGTGTGGCAAAAGGGTTCCGATTCTCCCCCAGCTCTGTCAAAATGATTGAAACTGCTTGATATACATTCCTAAATCATGCATACAATTCTTTCTTTCAAAGATAGAAATGTGAATATGTATTAATGGCCAATGTTTGAGCGTCAGCAGCAAATCATTATTTATGATAGACGTTCACTCTCAATATGTGTTTCTTTAAATTATAAGCTGATTGGCTGAAGCAGTGCGTCAGGTCCAGTTGAAATCAAAGAACCACAATGGCATCCTTCAGAACTCATTCTCTGCCCCTGCTTGATCTAAATCTACTGAATAATACGTTGTTATGGTTGATATCCTGCCCTTTCTGCAGCTCATTTGTGCTCCTACAGGCAAGTCATGTCCATTCAGTTGAAAGTGTAGACCACTTTGACCACCCACTCTGTAGAAAGAAAACAGCAATGTTCTCAACATTGACTTGGAAATCCAATGTGCTGTTTAGGAGCAGGTTAGCCCCATTGTGCTCCAAACAGTGGGTCAAACAGTCCAGCCAATGCAAACCTTTCTGTCAAAGGTAAGCATCTTTTTTAATATAGCTTCTGAAGATACGTTAAATATCCACATGTTTGTCCTTATGCCGCCCAGTCAGGGTAGTTGTTTTATCTGGGGTGAAGCAAACATTAAAACTAGTGCTATCAGTTTAATGCGTCATTAACGGCGTTAACGCAAACCGATTTTAACGGCATTAATTTTTGTAGCGCGCTATTAACGCAATTATATGCATATTTTTTTTACAAATATATGTATACATATATATATCTTTTTGGGCTCAAAACAAAGAAGCAGTAGCCTGACTGCTATGTTCAAGGCAGTATGTTTGTATGTTCATCGTTTAATTGCACTATAGGCTTTTTTTTTGTATCGTCCTGTTTTGATCAGTATATGCCAATGTTGTTATCAATAACAAAACCATTTGCACAAGGCAAGCCGATGCACTTCTCCATGTTGATAAGAGCATTAAAATGAGAAAAATTAATGGGACAAAGGAATCAAGGGATATTTTGCATAGAAAAACCTTTTCGATTAATCGCGATTGCTCGCGATTAATCGTGAGTTAACTATGACATTAATGTGATTAATCGCAATTAAATATTTTAATCGCTTGACAGCACTAACCCATGAAACGTCCATGTCTGTCATTGATTTGGTCAAAGTTTAACTTCAAACATTGTGATTTGTTTGTGGCATCCATCTTACCTGTCTATCACAGGTGCATGACATGCAGCACTTCTCAATGGTGGAGAAACGTTGGGAGGGAGGGAGCTGAGATGATGGGAATGTTGTTGTAGTTTTGGAAACGTGTTTGTTCTGGCGTTTACAACCGATATCCACCAGCTGGCACTAGAGAGCGTCCATTACGCAACCCTAATCAGCACAATGGAGGACACCTTCGGTGGAGGAAGATAAGTGCCAGGTACCAATAAAAGGCTGTGTTATGCTTTCTCAGCCAAGAAGGGAGCTGGAAGCACGGCATGACCAGGGAAACTCCAGAACCCGCATCATCTGCGATGACAGAAGGACTTAAAGGACGCTCGCCCAGCACTCACCTGGAGCACACGCATTTCAGTTTACCATTGAATAAATGCCTCTTTTGGCCAAAAGCGGTCCCTGACGTGTGGTAATTCAGAGAGACATTCCCGGGGCCGGGTCGCCACAGTGGGTGTGTGTGGGTGTATTTAAGGGTTCTGTCTTTATTGAATGAAGTGGTTATTGTACTTGAACTCACAGTGGGACTTGTGGCTGCCAATATACAAAGTGATGTGGATTTAACTTTACACTCTTGTGTGACCCTTCTTACTTTGGCTTGATCCTTACGTGTTTGCGTGTGCTTGTGTGGTGATTCATATCCTTACAAGCCCGTGGAGGTCCCTGGTCACACTCATGTTCACATGAGTGATGAAGGATGCAGATTGGTGCTTTTGAATTACAGATAACAAGTGATAAGGATTCCAAACATGCAAACACAGATCCCAAATGTTCTGTATGGGTGGTAATAAACCATGAGTCAGCTTGTGGGCCCCAACATCTTTCTATTTTACATGCTGTAAATCCTAAAATAGTTTGAGATAGAATTGAAACAGAATTGAATGGCAGCCCAAAGATCTTATTTTATTATTTTATTCACTTTGAAAATCAACTTTTTCACACCAAAATATAACCCAGCAAGAAATTTAACCTTCTAATGTTGACCATATATTCTATAGACTCCGCCTGTGTTCACCTTAGGAAGGAAACACACCTTAGCCCAAGAAGTATGAATACACTGTTACACGGCTCAAACCTAACAAAGAAACGGGGCAGGACACAGCACGACAATCCACGTTTCTTAGTTTAACTACGTGAAAAGCATGAATCAAAATGAGCTTGACAGTCATGGAGCAAATCACAAAGCAAATCTCCCGCAGCGTCTCTCTAAGGCCAGGCCCACATGAATCCGGTAAGTGGGGAAAACCCAATGATTTACAATAAGCCTCATACCAATTATAATATAGCATACCCCTAACGACACCAACCCCAACTGCTTGTTCAAAGTAAGCCACCATAATGGGCTCCCAGCGACACACATAACTGGTGGTCGTGGCACCCTGATGTCATCACTGTTCTCCCTGTAATTGGTCTAAGGAAATAGCCGTGATAACGAGTGTTGTCCCAGCGCAGTCTGCAGCGCTCAGGCGAGGCGGGGGGAGGAGAACGCGTGCATAAGAAACTGGTATTTGTAGTTCCCTGCAGGCCGCCTCTTTCAAATTAATTGCACATTTCCCCGCTCAGTGTGTTTGCTAAGTGGTTGAGGGTTTGAGAGCTTTAAGCCAGGAGAGCCAAGTCGTCTGTGCTCTCAGCTGCTCCTGCTGTTCGGGGCCCCAGTGTGGGGCCGACAAAGGCGCTGTGTCTAATCACGAGAGAGACGGGATGCCTCATTGTCGGTCTGGAAGAGGTACACCGAGCTCAGTTAGCATCAAGGATTGCCCCTGTATCTTTCATCTAATGTTTCTGTTTAGCCGCCGGCCTCAGTGGGGTCCGAAGAGGTCGCGCGGCCTTCCTGAACCCTCCCTTGAGGTTGGAACAGACGGAGCGGTCTGCCATAACATAACGGTAATGATCTGCTCGACGTGTTAGCGTGCGGAAGAGGCTGTAAACAGCTGACAGCGGGTGCTCAATTCTTACCCGGGAGGTGAAGTGCAATCAGGGCGCTGATGTTGATTGGTTGACACGTGTGTTGACATGCTTTTAGTGGCGCCACCGCGACAGCAGAAGCCATTAGAGTTCTCTTGTGCAATGTGCACCGCCCGCTAATGTTTTAATACGTGTAAAGTTAACACAAGGTTGTTCTAATCCGACGGTGTGTGTCGTGGCTGTGACATGTATATGTTGTGCGTTTACCACACGCTGGGTTTGATGTCCAGCCTGACCCTGACCGAACAGCAGGGGGACGCTGAGGCCGGTGCAACATTTTTGACTACCGGTGATACAGCTATAACAAGAAAATAAGAACTAAATAATGCATCAGAAGCATCAAGGATATATCTTTTGAAGGACGCATGGATTTCCACAACAGGATGGAAGAGATAAATAAAATATGTGTGTAAAATATAAGTATGTAAAACGCTTACAGGCATTTAAGCCAAGGCTGTAATGCTTTAGAACGCATACTGGACTTCATGCGGATAATTCAGCTGGCAGTTTTATTACTTCCCACTAAATTGGTAATTAATAAAGAAAATGTGTAAGATTAAGCTGGGACGGCTGTGGGGAATCTAAGAACAGGCGTCTCATTCTGAGAGGTAGAGTTCAGGCATAGATGTGTTACTATAGAGAGAGAGAAACAAACAAACACGCACACGTACACACACACACACACACACACACACACCAACGGCCCCCTGTTTTAAACTCCTGTGAGGGAGATGTTGAAGGTGATCACAATGGAAGCGACTAGAGACGTGTGTGGACTCCTGTGGCGAGCAGGGAGATCACAAGGGCTGCATCGCTGCTTTGGGGCAGATGCCAGATGCTTTGGGGGAGACGCTAGTCATGCCAGTGTTGCCAGTGTTGCTTTATTATATGTTTAAGAGAGTAGTTGGTTTAGGTTTCAAACCCATTGCAGGCAATCTTTGTTTTGGCCAGTGTTGCTTTATTATCAAAGTTAAACTGGTTATGGTAAGCTAAAACAACAGAGGAGTTAAAGCGTGATTTGGTACAACTTTAGCTGTATTTATCTGACCTTTTGAACTGTTTAGTCCGTTTGCACATGCATTGTTCAACTGTTAGGAATCAGAAGATGCTTTTGACCTATAAATGCATTTGACCTATCCTATAGAAATGTTTTGTTTAAAGTTTCACTTTGTGGGTTCAGCTCACAAATGCCCCCTGAGGTAAATATGAGCTTCCAAAGCACTCAATGAAGTTATCTGTTTTATTCTCTCCCTTTATTTTTTTCCTTGTTGCGGTTCTGCCATCCGAAAGGGTCTGACATAGCATCTGGCACACGTTAACGCTGTCACCTGACGCCCCCAATAAACATTACAGCTTCTATGATTCTGAGTAAACAATTACTAATGAATATCATTTCAATTATTAACCTGCCGATGTGTTAATGAAACACATGTGTCCTTGCCAATGCTTTGAATAATGGTGTTATAGTTTCTGTTGACTATTATCTTGTTTGTTTACAATTAGCGGTTTGTTTGAATACTTTGACAGGTTTTGAATACATTTTTATAAAAATATACTTTGGTGAGATTCAAAAAGTGGTCAGTACAATTTTGATATTTAAGTATTGAATCCAAAGTGAATGTGAAACATGTCATAAAGTAGCAGGTAGTGGGCATCAGGCCTTTAGGTACAGGCTGTGGAGATCGGATCCAGTGTTGGGAGTTTATGTTTTTTCTATATTTACTTGGAGTACCTTGATCGAAAGCTCTAACGATAATGAAATACAATAATTCATTCATGTTGACAGATGTTTTTGGGAGGCTACATCTATTTGAAGAATCCCACCAGCAGATCGACACATTGGCACACAGCACTGGTTGCAAAGTTTGTTTTCATTTGTCAGGTTTTGAAAACTCACAATAATTCTCCTTGTTTTGATCATATAGTCAGTATTTTAATGACCCACGGCTATACAATTGACTCATAGGAGACATTTCACTACCAAGGGCGCATGCAGAACAATCTCTGTGGAGTGGTTCAGGGTGAGATGATGGATCACTCAACCCATCCCTTAACAGGTTGTTGCATCAAGCTGCCAATGGTTTCATTCCGTAGCCCCGCTGTAGTCTTCTCCTTACCGAAGCTCATAGGACTTTACACAGAGTAGTTCAATTCACTTATGGTGGGGCGAGAGGGGAGCAACCAGTTACAGAAAGGCTGGGACAGAGTGTCAGGAATATCATCTTCACAGGGTTAAATCTGCTGGATGGAGTTACACGTTTGTAGCATTCCTCATAGTGGCCAGTTTTGCAATTATTCATTTCATCCAGAGGCAAACTTTAAAATAGCTGTGCAATGTTGCGCCAACATTGGAGACGAATTTGCCAGAGTTAAAAAATTAGACAAAATGATTGCCCGAGAGATCTTTGAGCATTTCCTGATTGTAATTAGTCACAGTACTTCAGTTTACAGTCTGTGAGGTCAACTCAGGAATTGAATAGGAAGGTTGCTGCAGGGATGATTATTATTGCACATTTTTGTTACATAAATATGTCTTGTATATTATGTCTGCTTCACCTTTGAAAAAACGCAGCAGTTGACAACACTGGCATGCCATTCCTCTCCACTTCTCTGCAATATTAAACTTAAACAATATTAAACTATTAAAACCATTTTTGTCCCCCCTCGTCTGTGCGTGAATGGCAAACCCAGGCCACACTCTGCTTCTAGAGGGTTCTCTGTATTGTCAACCAATAAACACGTTGGATCTGCGCGCTAGTGGTGCCCAAAAGGAGGCCCGCACCTTCCCTGATTTGGGATTCTTACCTCAAGGCACAAATTGTGACAAGCGCTTAATCCCCCTTCGCCTGTTGCAGCGGGACCCGAAGATCTAAACTAGCGGGGTGTGGACCCCCAGGGGCCATGCCTAGAGGGGCCTCCAAGGGGGAGCTGGAGGTGGAGAAAGATGCAGAGTTAAACCCAGAGCCTTCACCGTCCAGCTGACACGCTGAGCCCCGATGGGGGCCTGGGCTAAAAGGGGAGGGGGGTGCGTGTGTGTGTGCGTGTGTGTGTGCGTGTGTGTGTGTTCTATATTATTCATATTTTTACTGTTATCTCCCTCCTGTGTGTGTGTATGTATGTGTGTGTGTTTGTGTGTGGTTACGTGCAATGTGTTACACACTGGCACAAATTGAAAGTCATTTAATTGGAGAGTCATTTGCTCAGAGAATGAATACCTTGTCTTTGTTCTTGAACCAATTACACGCTTTGTCTTCTTCTAACAGACCATTCTGCAACATCACCATTTGCATTCTCCCCCCTAACGGCCATTGCACGATCCATAGGGCGTCATTAACATTAACCACCTCTCCTCTACACACGAGTCACTTCCACCCTAAACGTATTAATCTCCAGCCTAAGACCTAAGTCCGTTTTTAATAGGTCAACAGGTGTATCGTGTGTGTATAAGCATAGCACTCAACTACGGAGTTCATGTGTTTAATTGGCTATTAACATTTGTGTGTGTGTGTGTGTGTGTGTGTGTGTGTGTGTGTGTGTGTGTGTGGTGTGTGTGTGTGTGTGTGTGTGTGGGAGGGGTAATGGTCGGCAAATAAACCTCTGACGATCAATATCGCTTTGCTCTCCGGGATCAGTGGTTTCATCGATTAGTCTTCAGTTATGCCAAACCTCCCTTTGTCTGCTTAGACACTATACAGTACATGCTTTACAAGTATTACCTTCTAGTTTAATAATATCATTTGTGTCGAAACTCTGCATATGGGTAATGTTCCAGTTTCTATATGAATATCATTAATTTAGCTCACCTGTTAGTTTCTGCATGAATATATTTCATGTGGTTTTAGTCTCTATGAATATCTTTAATATGGTTCTAGTTGCTGTATGAATAGCATTCATATGGTACTAGTTTCTATATGAATATCATTCATATCATACTAGTTTCTGCATGAATATCTTTCATATGGTTGTAGTCTTTTAATATAATTCATATGGTACTGGTTTCTATACAAATATTGTACATACAGAGCTAGTTTCGACATGAATATCATTCATATGTTACTTGATTCTATATTAATATCATTCATATGGCTAACCTGTTAGTTTCTATATTAATGTCATTATTATGATATTAGTTTATATATGAACAGCCTTCATATGGCTATCCTACCAGGGTCAGAGATGTCACATTTGTGCATGGTGCCCGTGGCTTAACTCCGCTCCAGCTCCATCATCAGCAGAAAAAACAGTGTTGTCTTGTCAAGGTGAGTGTGTACACACAAGGCCCAAGGCCTATGTTTTCTTTTGGGTGTGCCACCTTCAACAGCAAGCTCTACTTTAAGATGTGCTTGAAATAGCAATTTACAGTCCAATAAAGGCTGTTGTGGAGAGACCCCTGTTATGTCTTCTAGCAGACATGCACATCACAGACCCTCCCACTCCAGTATAAACACACTGGGTCTATTGCTTGACAGAAAGGGGAGTTTGCCCCAGTGAATCTATGTCCACGCGTTTATCCTATATCGAAGCGATCTTGAATAAATCAACATGCAAGGTGTCCTCAGTGGTTGCAATGAACTTGTGAGCAGAAGGCATCGAGGTGCTCTCGCGTCAAGTCAGTGGAATAGCAGGTGTAGGGCGCAAATGAGAAGGAGGTGTGAACATCACAGAGCATCAGCTTCGTTAGCCCCTGAACGAGACCAACTACATTAGCTGATGTCAAATCGCTCACCAGCTTCCGCAAAAGATCAGAGTTCGACTCTGCATAGCCTTCATCTCCCACCCCCCCCCCCGCTTGTTGTATGTTGTACATCCTGGCACTTAATGTACTCACTCATTGTATGTCGTACATAGCTACAGTACTTAGTTGTGTAGAATTGTATCTTAGCTTATTATCTTTGTTGTATATGGGGAATGGGTTGACCTAGCGATTGTTAGTGCTTTGCATTTGGTTCTATGAATATCCTAACTGTACTGAGAGCGATATATTGTTTCACCTTCTTCTGACAGATGTACTTATTGTAAGTTGCTAAATGTCAATGTAAATGGTGCCCTCCTGCTAGCAGCCAGCATACAGGCATAGGAGGAGTGGTTTCCAAATATCATACACCAGAGGATCTGCATCACCGAGTTTCTCCTGAAACCATACAGTGAACCTCAAGCTCTATGTGCTGGAACACAAAAAAAAAATGCTGTCTCGCTCCTGAGAGCCAGCGACTGCTTTTTTGACAAGTGTTGCCTAAAATGCTTTTTCATATGGAAAATGTAGTGAAGCTCCCCCTGAGGTATTTGGACATAAAGTGACTTTAATATCGGGCCCGGAAATGAGGCGGCTGCAGTCCTATAAAATCCCCCGTGATAATATAGCGGTTGCATACTGCTGCGTCTTTGAAATCGTATTAATTAGCAACACATTAATCAAACACGGGGCTGCGCCTGGAGGAAGTGCTCTTCAGTGATACAGGCGCTAAGCTCCTGTGTTCAACGTTTCCACGCGTCAGCCAAGGCCTGTAGTCCCCGCCAACTCGAGACGCCCCGTCTTCGAGGCGGTACAGCTTGTCTCACCCAGGTAGGAAACCGTCCTCATGGCTGGTGTCAGAGAAGTTCGTCTGGCACGGGCTCAAGAGGGATGTGAGGGCCTTGGTCGACACTTGCACTGCCTGTCAACGTGCCAAGGTGCATCGCCATATCTAGGCCCCCCTGGAACAGTTCTCGGTGCCCGAGCGGAGGTTCGACCATGTCAACGTGGACCTGGTGGGACCCCTGCCCCCCTGGCACGGCTTCACCTACCTCTTTATCATGGTGGACAGGACGACGGCAGCCCCCTCAACGACAGCCCCTGACTTGGCCCGGGCGTTTATCGCGGTGTGGGTCTCCCGCTACGGCACTCCTGCTGACCTCTCCTCTGACCGTGGACTGCAGTTTACTTCGGAGCTGTGGGCGGCGGTGGCGGAGAATCTGGGGGTCAAGCTCCACCGCACTACCGCCTACCATACGCAGGCTAATGGACTTGTTGAGCGCTTTCATCGCTCCATGAAGGCCGCTCTTCGAGCCAGCCCCGCGGACAGCAACTGGCTCGACAAACTGCCGTGGGTCATGCTGGGGCTCAGGACAGCGCCCAAGGAGGATCTCCGGTCATCGTCGGCCGTGCTGGTGTTCGGACAGCCGCTGCAAGTCGACAGAGCCCTGGTCCGCCTCCGCTCAGCGCGCCTCCTTGCTGGACGGCGCCAAGACCTTCGCCCCGGTCCCGACCACGTGGCATGGTGCCCGGAGCTGCAGTCAGCGTGTTACGTTTTCATCTGCCACGACAGCCACAGGGCTTCGCTACAACCTCCCTATGACAGACCCTTCTGTGTCATCGAGGCAGGAGCCAAGAGCTTCATGGTTGACGGGGGGGGTAAGCCTGAGTGTGTGTCGGTTAACTCCTCAAACCGGCTCACTTGGACCTTGAACTGCCCCCAGACTTGGCTCTGCCACCGCGCAGGGGCCGCCCCCCCGTCCTACCCCCCCTGCCACGCTGTGGCCGTCCCCTCCTCCAACCCCTACAAGCCCCCACAGCTTGCGGCCCTCCGGTCGTCGCTGCCCCCCGCCCCGCCCAACAAGAGGATGTGATGGACGATGTCACAATTCCTCCCGCACCTCCAGACTTTGCCTTCAGTCGTAGAGGCCGGGCCATACGCACTCCTCGCCGCGGGGATTTTGAATATTGAGGTGAACACTGGGGGAGCAGGTGTAGTGACTACATTATGGGTTTGAGTTCCCCTCTTACTGGGTGGGATCAACTTGGAGGGAACTGGCTATGAGCCACAGGGTCTAGGTCAGTGGTTCCCAAACTGTGTGCCGCGGCACACTGGTGTGCCGTGAGGCAAGTCCAAGTGTGCCGTGGGATTTTGTGACAACCATAGCCTACTGCAATATAGTACACAACTATACAAAAATAATTATTTTAATTTACTATATACTACTTTGAATGCACTCATTCCATAATACAGAGGCAAACTCTTTATCTAAAAACTATTTAAAAAATCCTCAAAGAAGATCCCACATTTCGCTGTTCGCGCAGTTGCGCAGGTGGGAATTTAATTTAGACTGTGACACATCAAAGGCAGTAGGTCAACACAACATTAAAACATAAACAAGAGGGAAAATGGAGCGCTTTCTCGTGCGGAGCAAACCACCAACCACCACCAGTGCAGAGACTGCCGAGTCCGACAACCCACCGAAAGAAAAGAGGAGAAAAGCTGTCATCCGACAGTATCATGAAAGTTACCTGTCTTATGGCTTCAGTTGGACCGGGGATGTCAACATTCCTCAGCCGGAGTGTGTCCTCTGTCGGGAGAAGTTAGCTAATGCTAATATGGTTCCAAGCAAGCTGAAGAGGCACTTCGAAACCAAACATCCCTTCCACGCTGAGAGAAACCTGGCCTATTTCAAAAGAGCGCGGGAGCAAGACCGTTTGTTGGATTGTGTGAAAGTGTCTGAAAAGGCAATGGAGGCTAGTTACATGCTAGCGGAGCTTATTGCAAAGCAAAAGAAGCCTCACACAATAGCGGAGACACTCATCCTCCCTGCTTGCAAAATAATTGCAGGTGTCATGCTGGGTCCAGATGCCACAAATGAGCTATCCAAGGTGCCGGCATCTGATAACACAATCAAAAGAAGTATAGATGACATGTCAGAAGACATTGAACAACATTTAACAGAGAAACTGCAGGCGAGCGGCAGATTTCCTCTTCAAATAGATGAATCGACCGACATAAGTGGGGCTGCCCAGCTCCTGGCAAACGTCAGGTATGTTGACGGTGACTCTATTAAAGAGACTTTTTTCTTCTGTAAAGAAATGGCAAGCCATACAAAGGGAGAAGAAATATTCAAGGTAACTGATAACTACTTAAAAGAAAACAATCTGTGCTGGAGTATGTGCGTCAGTCTGTGCACGGATGGTGCGGCATGCATGACGGGAAGAGTGAGAGGCTTTATTGCAAAGGTAAAAGCACAAAATCCACAGATAGTGACCAACCACTGCATTTTGCACCGAGAGGCATTAGTTGCCAAAACCATGCGCCCGGAGTTGACTGAGGTGCTGAATCAGGCTGTGCAGATGGTGAATTACATCAAATCAAGGCCCCTGAAATCTCGCCTTTTCTCCCAGCTGTGCGATGAGATGGGAGCCGACCACCAAAGCCTGATCCTCCACACAGAGGTACGATAGTTGTCTCGGGGGAAAGTCTTATCCCATTTTTACGAGCTTCGGGAAGAGCTTTTGGAATTTTCACGTGAACACGCTGTCCCACATAAGGACAGGCTCGCGGATGAGAGCTGGTGCGCCAGGCTGGCTTACCTTGCAGACATATTTGGGCATCTCAACAAGTTAAACGCCAAGCTTCAGGGCAGGAATGAAAACATTTTATCATCCACAGACAAGATTCGGGGCTTTATGGGCAAACTGACCCTGTGGCGCGAGGCTTTGGAACAGGGCTCCATGAACATGTTCCCGCTGGCATCAGCTGCGCCACAGGCAGCCAGTGAGCGCGCTATATATGCCGAACACCTTCAGACCTTAAAAGAGAGGTTTGAGCGCTATTTTCAACAATGACTGGATCCGAGACCCATTCAACCAGGAGTCCGAGTCCTCAACCGAGAAGCTCACTATGAAGGAGAGAGAGGAGAGCGCAGAGCTCCGTGCGGACCGCACGCTGAAACTGAAATTTAGTGAGCTCACACTCGATCAGTTTTGGTTGGTTTGTGCATCGGAATATCCAACCATCTCCCACCACGCTATCGACCAACTTCTTCATTTCCCCACCACCTACCTGTGTGAGTTGGCGTTCTCCACTCTTGTTTACATGAAGAACAAGACCAGGTCATGGCTCTCTGTTGAGCAGGACTTGCGAGTGGCCCTCTCCTCCGTGCCACCAAGGATTAAAAAAATCTGTGCGCCCCGATAGGCACATGTGTCCCACTGATTTGTTAGTAGGCAGAATATTTACAAAAAAAGCCTGATTCTAAATGATACAGTTATATTTGTGGGTCAGATTCAGGACCATGCAGCTTTCTCATGGACAGTTCTCTGCTGAATTTCTGTTTCCTTTGCCTCAACTGTCTGGTTGAAATGGGTGTGTTTGATTAAGCCCAATTTGATAAAGTTTAAATATTTTTGTGAAGTATGTTGTTAATAAATATTAGTAGAATAGTTGTCTTTGTCACATCTTATTTGGCATTAGTAAATAATTATAAACTTAACAGATAAACAGATGATATTAGTGATAACACGTGTTATAAGGCTATTTTGCACAATAGGTGTGCCTTGAAAAATAAATTTGCCTTGGCAAATAAAAATATATATTTTTATTTTTATTTGCCCCCTAGACCAGTGGTTTGGGAACCACTGGTCTAGGGGGACGGTTTATATATATTATTACGCTGCCTACGTCCTCCTTTTCCTCCGGCAATACACTGTGATATAATACCGTTACCGTCTATGCCTCAAATCATACTTTGATATACATTTTAGTCCATACCGTACAGCCCTACTGATGGATTGGATTGTGGATTGGATTTGACTTGAAAAACAAGCACAGTCTTACGTAACCAAACCTTTTAAAAGCGTAGCATAGCAGTGAACGTATTCAATAATTCAGATTCTCCTCTGACACACCTCTTTGTGTGAAAGCACCCAAGCAAAATGTAGCAATGTACAGATCGATCAAAAACGTTTTCATACGAGATGGGCCGAGTAAAGGTGTTTAAATACTCACTAAAATCTGCCAGGAGGCCTTGGTAAGAAGGAAATGTTTTCGCTGTCCCTTCAACCCGAATTAGGAAGTGCGAAGAGAACAAGAGCGCCATTCTGATTGGATGAGTCTTCCGAACAATTTAAGGCAGATTTGATGATAGGCGACTGATATTCATTGAGAAACGCACACTGGGTTATTTGATGGCCTGTATATGCTACGATATTTTTATCTTGGATTGTGGAAGAACTAAATTACATTTCATATTGATATATATCATTCAGAACTCTTTCTAAACGGCATGTGGCAGACGTTGTTTTCTTCTGTGACAAGCGAGATTGTGCAGGGAGACCACAAATGGTTTGGGGATGTCAGGAAGGCAACATAGCGAGATTGAGGGAGCCAGAGTGTGTGTGTGTGTCTCTGAAAGAGTTATGGAGCAGAATACTTTAGCATATCATGTTATTAGTCTCTGTCATAGTGGCATTTTTCAAGAGCAGCAAACAGCTGTCCCATCTCCAGGTGACTAATGAATTGCGAGAGTAATCAAAAGGGAATAAATATTTAATGGCAGTGAATTCCGTTGGAGAGAGGGAGAGAGAGAGAGACTTGCAAAACAGGAGACTGGTGTGTTGAGATCAAAAATGGTTCAAACACCTTGAACTCACCAAAACCTTCCCCCTATGGGGCACATTTAATGGTGTTGCTAACATCAAAGTTCAAAGTAGAACAAGGCTCACCAGAATCTAATATTACAAACAATTACAAACTACCATGAAAAAACAACAGCTTACACGATCGCATTGGCATGATTATTTTATGAAACATTATCCTATTGAAGGGCAGATTAAAGCTCAGTTTTAGCAGCAGAACATCCGCCTACGTGTTTCTACCATGTGATGTGAGCTGTCGTGACGGTTATAGGTTTTACAACAACCCACACATGGGGTTCCTGAGGACTGCTTCTGAGGGGTTCTGTAAAATGTCAAAGCCCACGTCGAACTTGTTTGCGCAGAGTTTGCCGCCGATTGAAAAGTAACATTGTGAAAGATATTTTCAGACTTGCATTTTACAAAGACTTCCCCACCTTTAACAACTCTCTAGTCTGAAAGATCACATAGATGTTCCCCCACACTCTGTGAGGCCCAAGCGCAACTACAACCCTCACCTGTCAAACTTTTTTTTTTTACTTTCTTTTATTAGGTTTTTTTAATCGTTTTCACCTAAAACACTAGCAGTCCTTGTCCAATCCTCTGGCATTATCTCCTCATTAGAAGCCATTGAGCCCTGATCGGAGCTCATGGCTTAAGTAGCTTTGTTTTCTTTAATTTTAGCTTGGATCTCTCTCGTGGGCCTTGGCAGAATAACACCCTCATGCACGCAAACACACACACGCGCAGGCCCGCACGCACATAGGACCCTTTTGATATATGGAGATATCATGAGTTTAGATCTCAAAGTGTGGTCAAGTGCTTTTAGCACCCAGCAAAGCACAGGGCATACGTTGAATGAAATGGAAAATACATTTCCAGAGAGCCTTTGAAGATGCCTTCTTGGATTGCTCCTCCGTAAAGGAATATATACGAAGCACTCACCCTTGCAGAAAAGGCGGGAATTTCACAGTACATCATGAGGTAGAAAATAGACAAGGTTGAAGATGGTTCAAAAGAGTTGTATCCATAAAATATCGGCCCATAAACATCAAAGCCAAATAAGTACGCTAGATATACCCAAATTCTGTTATCAACGCACTCACATTCTCGTTTTCACATCAACTCAAAATACCTGAAAAAGCCTTCGAATTGGATTCGAAAAACGGTCAATCAAGAACCCCAAACGCACACACGCACCTCGGATACACGCACATGCAATGACACATGGAGAGGCTTCTATGATTTTTATGAAATCAATCTATTTATTTCAACCACTGTGCCATCAACATCGTATTATTTCAACCTGAGCTTTTCTGCCGAAAACAGATCGCTATTTTTTTATTTATTTTACTGATCGCAGCCTGCATGATGGTTAACTAGACACGTCATTAGCCTATGGAAACTATGGCTTATCAGAATATGTTCCAGACCTTTTTAATTTTAAAAACTGCAAAATCATCTCCGCTATCCACGCATCCGTCAGTGACACTTTCTCTGCACTTGTTAATTGAGTGCGTAGATTGCTTGCACCATTATCATGTAACTCTTCCAGTCTAGAAGTGACCGTCTTTCTAGATGGGACAGTGAACTCAGGCTCAACAAATGCCATGAATGCGCCAAAACCCTCCCCATCAATGAAACTGATGGGTAGCATGTCTTTCGCGATCATCTTGGAGAGTGTCTTACGGGCGTGGTCTAACCAAAAAGCTAAGCACTGACTGATGACCTGTAGATGGACCTCCAATAGTGCTAGGGTTCTTTGCTCTTAGATGGTTGTGCATGGTTGTGGTTGATCCGTGAAATGCCAGCTTTCCTTGACATAATTCACACTGAACTTCGTTAACGTTTATTTTATTAAATGAGTTCCATGCAGAACTTTTATTCGGCAGACTCTGCATCTTCTTCTGTTGTTATATAATAAACATGAATATGTATCGCAGAGGCTTTGGTGCTTTAGCGACACCCTCTGGTTGAATATATTGTGTTACAGGAACTCATCTGCCTTTCTAGTGCTTGTTTCTTTTAATTTTTCTTGAGTTTCTTTAGTAGTGGAGATAACATGACGTCACATTCATTATACGTGATTCCGACTATTCGACGATCGTTGTACATTCCTAACCTGAAAGTGCACTCGTAAGGATGTGAATAACTCAAATTTTTCATGGTTGAATAATCGGTGGGTGGTATGAACGAATAATCGATTATTCGATGTGTGCCGACATTCACAAAGGCAGCCAGCCATGGATCATCGGCATGAAATCAATTAATATCTTAAACGCAAAAAACAACTACCTGCTAAGTAGTTTCAGACAAATTGTCCGTTCAGCCCTCAAAACCAGAGCTGGTAAATTGTGAAAAATGCATTTAACTGTAATCCGAAAACGCGATTATATGCTATAGTCCCTATCTCTGGTATAAAGGCTGAATCGTGACGGTCTAAACTTGCAACATAAAGAGTACGTATACATAATTTATACCACAGATACTATAGGGTCTATAGCATTAACCGCGCTTTCTGATAAGTTTAATGTAACAGTAAACTGACAACATCGCTAGTTAACACCGCAACTGCAAATTAACCACACAGAGATAACCATGGCAACCGGTCAAACACATTTTCTAATGGCGATAATTCGCCATTGTTGATAAACAAATAATCCCGCTACAAATGAATGGTCTTCATTTATTTTCTATGGCAAGTGGCCGTGGTATAAGCGGGATAATGCCCTTGGACACCTGTCTAACATTAGTTCCATCCGTTAATTCTTGTTTATTTGAATGGGAAAAAATGATAACGGTCCAAATGTTAAAAATCAACTTTGACCCTTGGGAACGAATAATCAAATAATCAAATATTCGGACTCATCGAAACTCCATAGCCGCTATTTCCGAACTATTTGTGTTTGTCAGAAGTGCCTCACCAAACATTAGTTGTGTAGCATCCGCACACGCCACAGTTTAGCGCGGGAGGAGATTATGACTTCGGGGGCACCAATGCTAACAATGTAACATATGTAATACCTGGACATGTTAACGGAGGGAAACGGTGGATTCTTCACTAGGGGGGTCTTGAACAATGTAGAGAAAAAACTTTAACATACTCTACCTAGAATGATAATGACACCTTCAGTTTGTTTGTACTTAAATTCAATATAAAATACCAGTTTGTGACCATCAGCCTGCTTCGACTAATTATAGGTATGCAACATAACTGCTAGGCTGACCAAACGTCCTCTTTTCCCCGGACATGTCCACTTTTTACGTCCCGTCCGGGCCGGGCGTCCGGGGGGGTTTTATTAATTGATGATAATGTCCGGTTTTCGGACATTATCTCGTCGTATATTTGTTTTTGCCTCGTCGCATATTTGTGTTTCTGGGTCTTTCACATAACCTACTAGTTATTACCATTGTATATGTCTATGGTTATTACAGCCTTCCAAGTTCTGGAAATGGTATCTCCCTTACGTTCCACCTTCTTGCGCGAGCTGACTGTAGAGAGAGTCTGTCATTGGGCGACCGATCTCAGGGTTGCCAGAGCCACGATAATTATCCTCCAAATACGACCATTTTGAGCCTTTGGTACGTTACTTTGCCATTTCCAATCTGGCAACATTGAGCACCTTGCCGCTTCCACTCTGTTTACAACAGCACATTACATCTGCAGCCATGCCTAAACGTAAATGTAAGTTCACGGACGAACTAAAGAAAAAATTCCCATGTTTTTGCCTCGCGACGAAGTGTCCTCTTTTTCACAAACTCAAATCTGGTCACCCTAGCATAAATAAACATAAATACTGATGCTTCAGTGTGTATCTCGGTTCTTCAGGCCACTGATGTATTACCTTTTTGTCCCTCACCCAGACCCATACCTCAACAACAGCAACGTCCTTTCATGCTAATGAATTGCCTCATTATCTTAAGGACATCATAAATGTCTCGCAAGACGGGCAATATTTTAACAGTCTGAGAATTATAATCAATAAAGTCAATCGAGTTAAGACAAGTAGGACTTTAATTACACAACCTCTGCACAGTAGTCAGATTACATGTTTTGTTTTACATTTTACTTTGCCTGTCTACGTTCGACCACCGACCTTAACGCAGGGATTCCACCGCACGCGTTACCCTACATGCCCACTGCACCGTCAGTCAACGGACGTGGGAAGGCGTGGCTGACGGATGGGGGAGTAGTCTTTGCAGAGGCATCCGTCAGCCAATCAAATCGCTTCGCCGGGTTCTTCCCGCTTCTTCCTGCTTGTTGCGATGCAGAATGATCCGCTTTCCCGCTTTCCAGTATTGTCAGAGCCCGAGTCGCGTCACAGTGCCCACTACCTCCGTCCGTTGACTGATCCCCATTGACTTTGAATGGGGATGGATGCGCAATGCATTGTGGATCCGTCCGTTCCGTTGGAGCCTTCGGCTCCGTCAAAAAGTTGAAAAATGTTCAACTTTTTCGGCAGCGACGGAATCGTCATCCAATCAGATCGCATATGCAAATTTAAGCACTGTGACGCGACTCGGGCTCTGACGATACTGGAAAGCGGGAAAGCGGGTCATCTTGCATCGCAACAAGCAGGAAGAAGCGGGAAGAACCCGGCGAAGCGATTTGATTGGCTGACGGATGCCCACTGCACCGTCAGTCAACGGACGTGGGAAGGCGTGGCTGACTGATGGGGGAGTAGTCTTTGCAGAGGCATCCGTCAGCCAATAGAGGCGGTCCGACAGCCCGTGGGCCTCACTTCTCCACATCTTCCCCAAACCCGGCGGCGGCTGGCGCGCCCGTGTGGCAACTACCGGTGGCTAAATGAGGCAATGACGCCTGACCGCTACCCAGTGCCGAATATTCAGGATTTTTCGGCACCGCTGGCTGGTATGGTGATTTTTTTCCAAGGTGGACCTTGTCCGGGGATATCATCAGGTGCCTGTACACCCACTGGACGTTCCCAAAACAGCAGTGATCACGCCGTTTGGTCTGTTTGAGTTCCTGCGGATGCCGTTTGGCCTCAATTTTTTCAGCGCCTCATGGACTCTGTTTTGCTGGAGCTGCCTTTTGATGACATCCTAGTGGCTAGCACGTCCAAATCTCAGCATCTGGCGCACCTCCGGACACTTTTTGAGCGGCCCAGCCAACATGGGCTAATTGTCAACCCCGCCAAGTGTCAGTTTGGTCTCTCCGTCATCGATTTCCTGGGACACAGAGTCACTAAGTACGGTGCAGCGGTCGCACAGTTCCCACGCCCGCTCACTGTCAAGTCCTTGCAAGAGTTCCTCGGCATGGTGAATTTTTACCACAGTTTCATCCCTCGAGCCGCCCAGCTCATGCAACCCTTGCATGAGGCCTTGCAACGTAAGCCCAAGCACGCTGTGGACTGGACTGAAAGCAGGGACAAGGGTTTTGTTGCCGTTAAGGCGGCCCCGGCGAACGCCACCATGCTGGTACATCCTTCTCCAACAGCCTCCATCGCCATCACCTCGGACGCCTCGGACTACGCTGTCGGTGCCGTCTACGACCAGTTGGTGGGCGGGGCCTGGCAGCCACTTGCCTTTTTCAGCCGTCAGTTGCGTCCCAACGAGCGGCAGTACAGCACCTTCGACCGGGAGCTGCTTGGTCTCTACCTCGCCATCAGACACTTTCGTTCCCTGTTGGAAGGTCTACACTTCACCGCTTTTGGCGACCACAAGCCGCTGACTTTTGCCATGGCCAAGGTGGCTGAGCCGTGGTCCGCCCGCCAGCAGCGTCATCTGTCCTACATTTCCGAGTTCACCACGGATTTACAGCACGTTGCCGGTAATGACAACCAGGTGGCGGACTGCGTGTCACGGGCTGTGGTAGGAGCAGTCCATCTTGGCTTGGATTACAACCCTCATTGCAGCAGACCAGACCACAGACCCAGACGTGCAACTCCTGAGGACCTCGACTACTGGGCTGAAAATAGAGGATGTGGTTTTTAGCGATGCCAGCACCACGCTCCTGTGTGACGTCTCCACAGGCAGTCCTCGCCCAATCATTCCCACGGGATGGAGACGACAAATTTTTGATGCCATCCATGGTCTCTTCCACCCATGTTCGAAAGCATCACAGAGATTGGTTGCGGTTTGTTTGTTTGGCACGGCCTCAGGAAGGACGTTAGGGACTGGGCTAACACCTGTCTTTTGAGTGCCAGCGGGCCAATGTGCACCGCCACAGTAAAACCCCGTTGGAGTTGTTCCCAGTGCCGGAGAGACGGTTTGACCATGTAAACGTGGATCTGGTCGGCCCTCTGCCCTCCTCTCACGGTTTCACCTACCTGTTGACCATGGTTGACAGGACCACCTGTTGGCCTGAGGCTGTGCCACTGACGTCGCTAGCATCGGTCGAAATGACACGGGCATTTATCAGCACCTGGGTTGCCCGTTTCGTCACTCCTTCCGACATATCCTCTGACCGGGGAGCGCAGTTTACGTCTGAGCTGTGGAACGCTGTCCCACAGAGCCTCGGAGTGATACTCCACCACACTACTGCATATCACCCACAGGCTAACGGATTCTGTGAGCGATTTCATAGGTCGATGAAGGCTGCTCTTCATGCCAGCCTCAAAGACAGCAACTGGGTCGACAAGCTCCCGTGGGTACTGCTTGGCATCAGGACTGCACCAAAGGAAGACCTACAGTCCTCCTCCGCAGAGCTTGTTTATGGCCAGCCGCTGCGGGTTCCAGGGGATTTCGTCCCTGGCACCACCGTTCCTTGGTCTGCCACTCACCAGTGGTCCATGCTACTGGACAATTCCAGGCTTTTCGCACCTGTCCCCACTTCCCGTCACGGCCTTCCTCAGTCGCACATCCCCGCTGGGCTTTGGACGGCTGACTACACGTTTTCATTCGCCACGACGCCCACAGGGGACCACTTCGCCCGCCCTACGAGGGCCCGTTCCGGGTTTTGGAGACGGGGGACAAACATTTTGAGGTGGACATGGGTTGCAGGCCGGAGCGACTCCATTGACAGCCTCAAGCCAGCTCACTTGAACGTGGCCAGGCCCATTGAATTGGCTCAGCCCCCACGACGCGGATGACCTCCAGCTCTGCCCCTGCTCCCTGCTCCCCTCCCTCCCGGAACTCCGACACTCCATGCCCCATACCCGTCGTCATGGCGGGACGCCTGCCGCAGTTGTGGCTCCTCGACCTCCTGTACGACACAGCCGTTGTGGCAGATTAATACGCATACATATCCGAGATTTGGAGATCTAGCCCTTAGAGAAAAAAAGTTTTCCCAAATGGACTGTTATTTGGATAAAGCCCCTCAGAAGTGTTGCCTGCAAGACCTAGTGGTTCAGAATGTGGTGGAAAAACAGTTTTTGAGATAGGAAGGTCCTACCGCCCTGAAATTTGAATACCTTATTCGAGGGCCTAACTGGGACCCCCGCACCGAAACTTGGCCTGGTCGGACCCCGAGGGCAGGAAGGGGGGGCCTTATCGGCTTGACGTGTACACTGACACTGTACAAGACTTGCGAAGTGGACCAACGTATCTATTGCACGCTTTGGCGTGATACCGGGTTTTTTTCTCTCTCTCTCTCTCTCTCTCTCTCTCTCTCTCTCTCTCTCTCTCTCTCTCTCAAAATGAATGGTTTGACATTCCGTTCTGTGGACGACGAAAAGGTGCAACCGTGCTCTGGGACACGATTCAATTAACGTTGTGGGCATGAGCACGAAATCGCATGATATAGGTGGTATATATATATTTATTGTCATTTCACGGATGCCTGTGAGACCAGGTTGACTCGCTCATTGAACGGGAATCCGTGTGTGTGCCACGGAATATCAGTGTCATTTACTTGCATTGGAGCAAATTCCGTGCCCATATCAAGGAAATCTGCGTGATTCCGCGATAATCCCACGGATTTTGAGTTCAGCGTCTGTGGTCATTTCACGGATTCCTGTGAGACCAGGTTGCAATAAACAGTTTGATATGCCCGGCTCGTGGACGGCTTACTCGTGGACGGCGGTTAACCATCCACGAGCCGGGCCTTACTTATTGCCTCTTTGTTTTTTAAAGAAGTCTCATATCTGCTCCGTAGCTGCTCATATCTGCTCCGTAGCTGCTCTGAAAGATGAGAGCCTTTGGTCATATGTCCATGAAAGATACAACACTAGTGCATGCACGCACGCACGCACACACACACGTAAAATAACTAAATCTTGCCATGGGGTAAGGAACTAGGTGTGTCTAGCAATGAATTCAATGACACTTTAAATGGTCAACCGTCATAACACTAGTAAACACAATTTAACGTAATTGAATCGCAGGTCATTAAGTGGCAATTTAATGACTCTGAGTCATTTTCAAAAAGCAATTGATGTCCAAATTGATCGAATATAATGAAGAGCATTTTAAATCTGGTGCATTATCCAAGACCCCCTTTGTTTCACGAAATAGTATTTTGACCAATTGAAAGATGAACCTGCATTCTTGAAAAGGCTTTCTTCGTATTGGTGATCTGACCACAACTTCAGTTGTCAGTTACAATTCCTTAGTTTTGGTCTAAGCCAACATACATGCCAAAACAGTAATGGGGTACTCTAGTAGGATGTTAGAGGTCTCCATCTACAAACCTGCTATGTGTACAGGATGGACGAATTTGATTTATTGTTTATTTTTGGTTTTATTAGCATATATAATGAGGCATGAGGAATTCCTGCTGGTCATGCTTAGAGCTTTATTTCAACCGTGAGTTTTGCAGTAGCATATCAAGGCACTTGCTAATGTATTTACGAACAATATACTGCTTATTAGCATTTATGTTTCTGAGATGTCTTTGTGACATTCAAATTAGACACCAATGTAATTCACGCTGCTATCAATTCACAGTTTGAATACAGCATAAGGAAACCAGGATCGAGAACAGGGTGCTTCATAATGGGATTTTTCGTAGGCGTTGCTGTTTGTGCCTCGAGAGAGTTGTTATAATATACAATCCCAAACAATCAAACGTAAATATACCGTTACGTAGGTTAATCAAAACATTATTTGTCCACGTCTCACATGAGAAACCCTGTGGAAGTGTCAAACACAACGTCATCCAATAAGGGAAAGAAAATTATGATTAATAACTCAACAATGACCAAAGCATCATTACTATCACAACATCCCTATGCTCCTATACTTTTGAAACGGAGACAGTCATTGAGATTGGGAAATCACTATGTTAAAAGCCCTATTTCACAAGTTATGCTCGGTAAAACGGTCTAGAGCCCGAGAGGGGAATACAAAGAACAAACACTGAATGATGGATGTTGTCGTCTGGTATCAATCTTTTTTAATTTTAAACGTATTCTACTGTCTCTGTGTGCATCACCAATAAGGCACACCCCTATAGGCTAACCTTTAAGGCATAGGGAAGAAAAATAACACTTAATAAACCGTTTATTCGTGGGCGGTTGTCGCGGAAAGCGGGCTGCCGACATGGAGCCCGGAAACGGAAAGGTCAGCGTTCTACAGCAGACATGGGTAATTGGTGCTCAGAATACCACCTCGTGTTTTCCCCGCTTCCACTGGCGCACCAACTTCAACCAAACACATAATCACGTCCTCACTATGCGTTTTGAACTTTAAATCATACACTACTGTTTGGAGTGTTCCCCGACAACAAGTGGCCGATTGTGTGGTTATAAATCACATGAAGCAGAAATCTCCATTCCAGTGGATTTTATTTTAAATGGAGGCCTATTTGTTCTTTGTTATTATGAATAGTAACCACGTAGTTTATACTTCCTTGAACCAGCTCTTTAGAGTTTGCAGCAAGCAGATAACACAAGTCTAGTGTGTGTGTGTGTGTGTGTGTGTGTGTGTGTGTGTGTGTGTGTGTGTGTGTTGTGACAATCCGCTCCCTACCCGGGGGAACCGCGGGGTAGTGGTCGACGGGGTGTACCGCCTTCACCCACCAGTCGGCAGCAGAGCATGCGCCGGCATCCGGCGCAATCACCGGGATGCAACGCACCCGGCCGGAGGAGGGGAGAGCCGGCTTAAAAGACGGTCACGGACGCACACCGGGGGAACTAGTAGGAGCAGCCAACGACGAGTCGACAGGAGAGAGCCTCGCGGAGGCCACGATCGATAGTGCCTGCTTTACCCTGTACCTTCATTGAATAAACGCCGACTACGGCTTACCTTGGACCCTGAGTGTGGTGCATTCCGTGTGCGACAGAAACATCTGCGAACCGGGCTGCCACATATGGTGGAGAATGCAGGCAGCTCGACGCCACTACCTCACGCGGTAACGTACCCACTCAACCCAGCATGCAGAACCCCGACGGCGCCGCCGCTCCCACGGTGGCTCAGAGACAACAACAGATCCTGGCGCAGGCGGCCGCGTCACAGCGGGAGACGGCGGAGAGTCTCACTCTGCTCCGCGAAGCGGTGCTCCGTCTCACGCAGCATGCCGTCCACAACACGCCGCCAGCCGCGCCGACAGCCGATCCGACCAGCCGGCTCACTAAACTCGGGCCGGACGACGATGTCGAGGCGTACCTGGAGGTGTTTGAGAGGACCGCCCGGAGGGAGAGCTGGCCGGCCGAACAGTGGGCCCACATCATCTTGCCCTTCCTCACCGGACCTGCGCAGCAGGCAAGCCAGGATCTACCACCCGAGGACGCCGACCAGTATCCGGTGCTCAAACAGGCCATAATGGCCTACTACGGGCACAACCTCGCCGCCCGCGCCCAACGGTTTCACGACTGGCGGTTCGAAATCCATGGTGCGGTACGGACCCAGATCGCCCAGCAGGGGCGGCTAGTGAGGAGGTGGCTGGCCACGGTTGAGGGACCCTGCTCGCTGGATCGGGTGCTTATCGACAACACCGTCCGCCAGCTGCCAGCCGACGCCCGGAGGGTCCTAGCCCACCACCATCCCGAGTCGGTAGACGACCTGATCCGGCAATTAGAGAATTGGCAAGTGGCCCAGCAACTCAGCGCCAGTCCCCGGACCAACCTGCGACCGACGGAGACCCGACGTGACCGGAGGGGGCCCCTGACGGCGTCGCGGACACCACCACCGGAGCCGCCGGTCGTGTCCCGGGAGGCTCGAGACACGAGGCGGTGCTACGCCTGCGGACAGCCGGGACATCTGGCACGAGACTGTCCCGGGGACAGAGACGTGTCGATGCCGTCGGCTTTCGCGGACGGAGACACGCACCGGCCCTGTATGCTGGCCACCTGTTGGGCACAGGGGTTAGCCGGGTCCCCGACTGTCCCAGCACGGGTTATGACCCAGGACACACAGGCCCTCCTGGACACGGGTAGTGCAGTGACCCTCCTTCGTCCCGAACTAGCTGGGGGGAAGGGTGGGGAGCCTATGGAGGTGGCCTGTGTACACGGGGATACCCGGACCTACGGGTCTTGCCATGTGGTCATCCGGACCCCCTACGGGGTGTTAACGGCCCGGGCAGGGGTCGTACCCCACCTACCGGTACCCCTCCTTATCGGGAGGGATTGCCCGATTTTCCATAGACTCTGGGATCCGGAGCGGGAAAATCGGGTAAGGAGAGGGCCGCCTCCCCGAGCGGGGAGGAAGACGCGACCGTCGTATGGGGCCACCCGGATCCCGGCGACCCAGGAGGAGGCATCGGCAGAGGACACCGGGCCGGAAGGGGACGGACCCTCGCCACCGGGGACTCCAACCTCCTCGAGAGGCGGTGCTGCTGGACGACCGCGGTCCGGACCCGACACGTCGGATACCCTGACGGCGCCAGACCTGAACGACCCACCCGAGGACGCCGAGAGCTCCCCTCTCACCGAGTTTTCGGACTTCCTGCCGGGGGGGGGGTAGGAACCTCACGGCCGGGTCAGTTCGCTAGCGCCCAGCTGCGGGACGACGCCCTCAAGCACGCCTGGAGCCACGTCCTCGCACACGATGGACAGACCCGGGACTCGGTGAGTAGCCTACCACACCCACACTTTAGCACCAGGGGGGCCCTGCTGTACCGGGTGGTGGAACGGGACGGGGCGGTGACCGAACAATTAGTGATCCCTCGCCCGTATGTCAGCAAGGTGCTGTACATGGCCCACACGCACCTCCTGGGAGCCCATTTGGGCATGGACAAAACCCGGGATCGGGTCTTGGCGCGGTTTTACTGGCCGGGGGTAAAAAGGGATGTTGAACGTTACTGTCAATCGTGCCCGGTGTGCCAGCGGGTAGCTCCTCGCCCCTCGGCGAGGAATCCGCTCATCCCCATGCCCATCATAGAGATGCCCTTTGATAGGATAGCTCTGGACATTGTGGGACCTCTCCCCAAGACCAGCCGGGGACACCGCTACATCCTGGTGCTGGTGGACTATGCAACCCGGTACCCCGAAGCCTTACCCCTGCGCGCGGCCACCGCTAAGGCGGTAGCGAGGGAGCTTATGCTTCTGTTTAGCCGGGTGGGGATAGCACGGGAAGTACTGACGGACCAGGGGTCGTGCTTTATGTCTCGTGTCCTGAAAGAACTGCTTAGACTCCTCCAGGTCAAACAGCTCCGGACGTCGGTGTACCACCCCCAGACGGACGGCCTGGTGGAACGGTTTAACAAAACCCTAAAACAGATGCTGAAAAAGGCCATGGACACAGACGGGAAGAACTGGGACCAGCTGTTGCCCCATGTCCTGTTCGCGGTGCGGGAGGTACCCCAGGCCTCTACGGGCTTCTCCCCGTTCGAGCTCCTGTACGGGAGGAGGCCTCGCGGAATCCTGGACCTCGCCAAGGAGACCTGGGAGAGCCAACCGTCACCCCACCGCACCGTGGTGGAGCACGTGGAACAGGTGAGGGACCGCATGGCCCAAGTCTGGCCCATCGTCCGGGAACATCTCGGGCATGCCCAGCAGGCCCAGGCGAGGATTTACAATCGGGGAGCCCATCTGCGCGTCTTCCGGCCTGGGGAGCTGGTGCTGGTCCTGGTCCCGACGGCGGAGTGCAAGTTCTTGGCCAAATGGCAGGGGCCATACGAGGTGGTCGAGAGAGTTGGGGAGGTAAACTACCGAGTGCGGCAACCCGGGAGGCGTAAGCCTACCCAACTCTACCATGTGAACATTTTGAAACAGTGGAAGGAGGGGGGGAATCCGCCCGGTCCGGCACCCCTGGGGCTGGTGGCTCGTCGAGGGGTCCCGGTGGTTCCGGTAGGAGAGGACCTCAGCCCAGACCAGAAGCAAGACCTCGCTGTCCTGGTCCTGCAACACCAGGACGTCTTCTCCGAGCTCCCGGGGCGGACCTCGGTGATCCAACACGACATCCGGACGGCACCTGGAGTAAAGGTGAGAGTACCGCCCTACAGGGTCCCGGAGGCCAGACGGGCGGCGATCCAGGAGGAGGTGGCCCGGATGCTGCAGCTGCACGTCATCGAGGAGTCCCGCAGCGCCTGGTCAAGTCCAGTCGTCCTCGTTCCCAAACCTGACGGGAGCTACAGGTTCTGCAACGACTTCCGACGGCTGAACGAGGTCTCCGACTTCGACGCCTACCCCATGCCCAGGGTGGACGACCTGATCGAGCGACTGGGGCCTGCCCGGTATCTCACCACCCTGGACTTGACCAAGGGTTATTGGCAGGTACCTTTGACCAAGTCCGCCAGGGAGAAGACGGCGTTCGCGACACCGGGGGGACTGTTCCAGTACACCGTTCTCCCCTTCGGAATCCACGGAGCCCCAGCAACCCTCCAACGGATGATGGACCAGGTCCTGCGGCCGCACCGGGCCTATGCCGCCGCATACATAGATGACATCATCATCCACAGTGACAGCTGGGATGTCCACATCCAACAGCTGAGGGCCGTACTAGGCGAGCTACGGAAGGCGGGTCTCACCGCCAATCCGGCCAAATGTCGCCTCGGCCTGGAAGAGACGGCCTACCTGGGCTTTCGGGTGGGTCGGGGAAACGTCAGGCCCCAGGAGAGCAAGGTGGCTGCCATCCGGGACTGGCCCCGACCGACCTCCAAGAAGCAGGTAAAGTCGTTCTTAGGGCTGGTCGGGTACTACCAGCGGTTCATACCCGGCTTCGCCACCCTGGCCAGCCCTATGAACGACCTGACCCGAAAGACATTACCAGATCGGATCCAGTGGACGGAGGCGGCCGAGAAGGCCTTCGAGTCGCTTCGGGGAGCCTTGTGCTCCGAACCGGTTCTCATAACCCCAGACTTTACCTCCCCTCTCATAGTGCACACCGACGCCTCGGAGGTGGGGCTGGGGGGGGTCCTGTCCCAGGTCCGGGCGGGGGAGGAGCACCCCGTCACCTACATCAGCCGGAAGCTCCTTCCCAACGAGAGGAATTACTCGACCGTCGAGAAAGAGGCCCTGGCCATCAAATGGTCGCTCACTAAACTAAGATACTACCTCCTAGGTCGGGAGTTCACCCTGGTCACCGATCACGCCCCGCTGAAATGGATGGCCGGCGCCAAGGACTCCAACGCCCGGGTGACGCGGTGGTTCCTGGCCCTCCAGGACTTTCGGTTCAGGGTGGACCACCGACCTGGCATGGAGCACGCGAACGCCGACGCCTTGTCACGCCGGGATGCCTGCCTGGGCTGGGCTCCCGGGGACCGGAGGCCTCATCTAAGGGGGAAGGGATGTGACAACCCGCTCCCTACCCGGGGGAACCGCAGGGTAGTGGTCGACGGGGTGTACCGCCTTCACCCACCAGTCGGCAGCAGAGCATGCGCCGGCATCCGGCGCAATCACCGGGATGCAACGCACCCGGCCGGAGGAGGGGAGAGCCGGCTTAAAAGACGGTCACGGACGCACACCGGGGGAACTAGTAGGAGCAGCCAACGACGAGTCGACAGGAGAGAGCCTCGCGGAGGCCACGATCGATAGTGTCTGCTTTACCCTGTACCTTCATTGAATAAACGCCGACTACGGCTTACCTTGGACCCTGAGTGTGGTGCATTCCGTGTGCGACAGAAACATCCGCGAACCGGGCTGCCACAGTGTGTACACCAGGATCATACTTGGAGCGGACAGCAAAACAGAATTTATTAATCAGCTAAAATTCATTGTTGCCTTTCTTCCATCTCGGCGAATAATACAAAGTTATTTTGTGCTTTGGAATTAATTAGCATTTAATATTAACTGCATTCAGAATAGATTTTGATCTGAATATCAAAACTTTAAACATGCAATATATCAGGGTAAATATGATTAGGTTTAGAGAATTATCACAAAAGTGTAACATATTTAAAAATGAATTGTTTAACTAACTTGTTTGACTTATGAATGGTCCAATGATGAACTGACTGAATGTCAAATCTTGTTTGTTGGCGTGACAACGTGTACAGGTATGTGCTTTACCGGGGTCAGGGTGAGTCGTGACCTTGACAGAAAGGATTTCTTGACTTTGAACAAGGTTCAAGGTTCTTTACAACCAGGAGTTGAACAGTTTTGAAGTTATTTCCCTCTCCATCCACACGTCTTGCTATTTACTGTTATTTACCGGTGTGAGGCTGGGAGAGGAAGAGAAGTTCAGTGAAAATGTCAACACAGAGGGGAGTGGTCGAGACCACCACTTCCCTCTCCATCAGCGCCCCGTATCGATCCCCCCCACGTGCTCGGAGCGCTCCCCTGCTCCCCCCCGCTCCCTCCCCCACTCTCTGCTCCTGCTCAGGCTGAGGTGCAAACCACTAAGTTTCCAAACTTCTAAGTCAGCAGCAAAACAAAAACGACACACAAAGAAAAAATGAAAATGAAGAGCGAGAGAAGCTGATGTGGAATAAAACAGCTGAGTAACCTTACCAGAATAGTGAATTCTTTATTCATTATTATCTTCAATAATATGCCCACTTCGTCAGTGGTCCCTTGACATTTTAAATGTGCTGAATGAAAAAGGGTTCAATTATGTTTCCCTTCTAGGATTACTTCTGATACCCAAAACAGACGCAGAATTACACTTTTTTTCTGCCCAACCTTCAAATCCCATATTAAATGCCAAACAATAATATACGACTGGATAGTATAGCAAGCCAGCACATTTAATACTAATATTCCTCCTCTTCTTCTCCCCTAAAATACAGTGGGGCGCGTCCGGCCCCTCACATAGTCTGAGTGAGTTTCTTAGGACGTATTAAGTGGCATTAGGCAACACACCGACTGCGGTAACGAAGACCAATGAATCACTTCCTGGAAGACATTACCCACAAGGCCCGCAGTGCTGCGTTATGCCCGGTGCACCTTTAGGAGACGCTCTCTGGGAGGAATAGACTACAATAATATGAATGCTACAAATATTAAAACACAATTGATTAGGCCTAGGCCCCGACATATGCTTTATCAATCCTAATCCTGAATGCACTGTGCGTATATTTTTTCCACGGCATTTCCCCCTGAATTAATTCCATTTTACAAAAGTCTAAAATAACTTGTGTGACAACTACATTTATCTTAATGAGCTGATTTCTGAAACATCCTTTGCGCAGCAAAGAGGGCAGACTATCTGATTCCGCATAAGGTTTCATTGATTGGCGTGCATTCTCTATTCTAGAATCTTTGGTGTAAACATAAATAATGAAGCGTTCCATTCATTCCTTACCATTCATACGCAGAGGCTGGGCATTGACACATGGCTATTGCTGACCCGATTAGGAGAGCTTGTTCTAGATCCTGCCCATATTGTCGGGCAGGATGATGCATAGGCCTTTTTACACTGCCAAGCCGGTTCGGTCGCAGCTTTGCACGCCCGGCGAATTCACCGTCTTATCTCAAGTTTCCTTTGTAAAACCGAGGGACAAAATCTGGAGATGGCGGGGCTAGGCTAAGGCGGAGTCTAGACCTCTTCATAATAACTACAGTTTTCGCCCCACACGTACGGCCCATCAGGAGAATATCAGGACTTACATGTGTGTCTGAAAGCAGCTAGTGTTTAAGCATTTGATTACATTATAAAATGTCAATTTATGTTTACAGGGATAATTGTTCAATGGAAATTGTATTATACAATGCATGCAAATCAATTATTAAATAGCTTTTACTGTTATTCAGGGCTGAACAGTGCATTGACATTTTAAAATGCAAGGCAACTACTATTGGTTAGTTGGAAAATAATAATTAGCATTGAGATTAAACATCTCTTCCAGTGTCCTGTCCAAGACAGGCAGCAGTAGCCAACAGTCGCACATTGCATGCACACAAAACATAGAAAAATAAAACAACTGTCTGCAGGGGGGGGGGGGGGGGGGGGGGGGGGGGTATCAATATCGCAAGACATTTGGGGTGGCTCAAGAAGGAGAGTAATATTAAGTTTGAGCAACAAAGTGTGGTCTTGTGGTGGACTCTACAGACATAATTTGCCATACTGTCTCTTTAAGATCACGTGACTTATGTGTTGATATGGCGGTCGGTGTGATGTTTGAATTTAACGTTTTTTATGTGATAAAATGAACGACCCGCCATTGCTTGTCGAGGTGAGAAATTGTCTCTTCCCTTTTATTGCAATTTCTACAGTATATCTACAGAACGTGTTACCTGTTCTTAACTGGGCATGTGTGTCGATGGCGGACCAGTTATGTTTAAAAACATAACGTCTTACCTGGGCGAGTGTCCCTGCGGTGTATGCTCGTGCATGTGTGTTCTTACCTGCGCTTGTGTCGATGACGGAGCCGTTATGTTTAAAAACATAATATCTTACCTAGGCAAGTGTCACTGTGGTGTGTGTGCTTGCGTGTGTGTTCTAACCTGCGCGTGTGCATATCATACATGCGAAGCCCATGTTATTTGAATTATCTAGAGCATGAGATCCTGTTGAGCTTATAGAATGAATAGAATACAGTGGATAAAGAGTGATAGTTGTAGCACTTCATTGTATTCTCTGTAAGAACACATTCAGAGCTGAAGTTTGTCATTCATGCTACAATTCAACTCTTTTTGCAGGGATTCAAACATGGCCTTTTTATGGCAACAAAAATAATGGATCCAGTTTTCTACCTGTATCTTAACGGTAGCTGCCCCCGTGACAGCTGATGGGAACACCTGGTGTGTCGTTGCGTTGGTGTTGTGGATGAGGTGGTATTGGCGCTCAGATGAGCGTTCACGGAGGAGAGAGACGGATGGAGGTGGCCACAAGGACAGCTGTTTCTGTTCACCGTGTGGTAGAGTGAGCCTGGGTTGGGTTTCCTCTGAGGATTGTTTTATTCTCAAAGGGATTTTTTTTCCAGCAAAGCGTGGAATAACTATCTGAGCGCGACTGAAAGAGAAGGCGATATATATCCAACATAAATTAGCATCTCACACTTCAGACGGCGGCAGGAAAGGCAAAGTCTAGGATGATGCCTGTGACACATTTGGCAGATGCAATCTTTTTCGCAGTAGCGTCGGGGGAAATGAAGTGTGTTTTACTTTTTTCCGTTCCACTGAGACTTATTTTCCCGTTCAACGCAGCCCTAGATATATAGTCATAAACCTGCGCCTGCATGTTTGTGTCCAATTCAAAGCGCAGAATCTTCACATTCTGACTGCTTCTTAAAGTATTAGTACACAGGAATAGAGTACAAACACATGGTGGCCGGCCCCTGGCTGGTTGAAACAGGGCATGTGTTCATAACGGCGGTCCCCTTCTTTGTTTGGCCCCTCGTGTAGGGAGCTTGGCAGATGGGGAGAGAAAGAGAGCGGAGTCGGGGGTGTAATCACACGTTAGATTTTCCTTCATCATTTCCTCAAAGTGGGTCACATTCCCCCAACTGGACCGAGCCCATCCAGGCCTGGCTGAGAGCTCGCCTTAGGTGTGGCTCTTTAATATATATATATATATATATATATATATATATATATATATATATATATATATATATATATATATATATATATATATAGATATATATCATGCACTCAGGGTCTGGCCAGATGTAAAAGGTATATTTAATGGATAGATTTAAGGCTTTGTTACCTGTTTAATATGTCATAATGGGACACTGTTCAAAGACTTTTGAAAGAAGATTTTTGGATGAATCTTCTCTATTTGTTTTAGGGTCTGTTTGACAAGAAGGTAAAGCATATGTTTGTGTTTATATATTTATGTATAGGGTATGCTATTCAAGCTAGCTTAAAATATGCATGTATCTTTAATCTCCATGAGCTCCATAGAAACTATTGCGAATTCCTTTTAATAATGTCCGACGTCAAGTTATGTGTCTGTGAGTTAATGCTTATCAATAAAACAAAGGCTGGGGGAAATATGAATGGAGGGTGCACCCTCATTACAGCAGGATGAATCACATACTCTGGTCCTCTGAGTGTCGAGATGTCCACAAAGAAATTAAGTCAAAGCGCAAGTAGCTTTGTGGGCGGTTCTACGGCGCTATCGCTATTTTACAGGCGGATAAATGACACTTGCGTCGCGGCGCAAGTGTCAAAAGGGTTGGTCTGAAGCAGCCTAGTTACCCGTAGGTGTGGTTTGGGCGTAACATCCAACAAACCAATGAGAGTGCCAGCTCCCGTCCCCTTTAAGAGCCATGAGCGCATTTGAATCGGACGAGTTGATATTTTGACAGCGCGTCTGCAGTCTCCGATGAGACAGATGCACATGAATTTCAAACTGCAAATGGCTCAGTTTATTGCCAAATAATATGGCCTAATTCACACATTCACACATGGAATAACTTCTGAAATACTGAGTCCTGAAATAAATTTCGGCAAAGAAAACGTATATGATATAACATATGATATGCGGTAACTGTGGTTCTATTTAATAATATACGCAATACTTTATAAACATTGTTTCTTATCAGTATGCTATCCTAATATGCATGTGTCCCCGCGGTAATAGACATTGCCATTGATTGTATTATGCGTTACGTGTTTAGTTTGCGTGTGTTCACTCGCGGTAAAACAATGTTTTTCACTATCAAATACTCATCAATCCTAAAAGTTATAGGCATGTAGTCCTACACGATGTCTCTGTCAAGAAAATATGTGTATGCTGTACGGTGTTTGCAGATGCCTTGATTTAAAAGTACAACTCATTACCGCTGCATCAGCTGTTCTTTCCCAAATAATTTACCAAGAATGTGCGGCTAGGTAGATGGGAGAAGCACAGTGTATGCGCGAGGTGCACAAGCAATCCGTATGCATCGCATGCGCATGTATGCATGCGCCCTTAAAATAGCATCCGAACAACGCGCCACTGACTTTAAACCAGGTATTTCCTGGTCAGTAGCGCAATGGTATTCAGAAACGGCAAAATACCGTTTGCGCCAGAACACGCCTCCTCCTTCCGCCGAACCGCCCCTTGGGGCGCATGATCAATCCCTAATTTACCGGCGAGTGGCGGTGGTGGGAAAAGAACGCTCTGCGCCAGTTGTAAACTAGCAACGACACATGCGCCAGTGACTAAGTCACTTGCGCCGGATGCAAGATAGGGCCCAAAGTCTTTCCATAGTGCTAGCATAGGCAACCTTTACTTTCAAATTAGATCGACCCCCAAAGCCACCCAGTGAATGTGAAACAACTGGAAGTCCCTCTTTCATTCATGTGTGGACTTTGACATCTTATCCAGGGTCTAAATGTTTCACTGTATGGGCTCCATTCCCCTCTGCTGCAGCAGCTCCCCCCATACAGGCTGCAGCAGGAAATTATCACCATGCATATAATAATAAATCTTTATTATGCACTCAGATGGTCCACTCACATCCAACATACACACACACATATGACACATTAAAATACATACTCAAAAATACTGTACTAAAATAGGTGCAAGCTATCATGCCAATGCTTTCGAAGCCTGGATGTGAACCGATAGCCCATCATAGGGTTGGTTAAGGCTATAATGATGCTATTTTCTGATAAATCCAATCGACACATGAAATTGAACATTAACTTTCGTAACAGTGCCTGACATGTAGGTACATTAGAGGACACAAATAGCTGGCTAGCACTGTGCCACCTAGGAACACGGAGCAACAACCAAATGGCATCATTATATACCACTCTAAGCCTCTGCATACTTCTCACTCTGTAAGAGGACCAGAGATGAGCTGTATACAGCGGCGTGATATAAGCCCTAAACAAAGCACACTTAACATCTGTGGAACACATGGAAAATTTCCTCAACATCACGTTGGCCTGTGCATATATTTTACACCATTGACGACGAATGTCACCGTCATCCATGAGATCATCTGAGAAGACATGTCGTAGATATTTAAATTCCCTGCATATTTCTAATGCCGCTTTTCCACCGCACATGTAGCTCGACTCGACACGACACGACTCGACACGACTCGACACGACTCGACACGACTCGACACGGTAGCAGCGCGGTTCCTTTTCCACCGCAAATAGTACCTCCGGGACGTGGGCGGGGTCGGCTGCGCGAAAGGGCCGTGACGTATTTTTGTACGCAACGCAAACAACACCTACGTAACCCACACATGGACAGAACCCACATAACAACAATGGAGAACATCGATGCGATGGTATTCGTGTTCGTATTATTAGCTGGCATGTTGAAGAAGTGGAATATGTTGGCTGCGGCGCTGCTATGGCTGTTACCAGCATGGTTGCCATGTCGCTCTCGTGACTTCGTCACACTCTCTGGCCAATCAGTGGCCGGCCGTCTGCCGACGTCACCTTTTAGCATCGGCTCAGCCGCTTGGAACCTAGAGCGAGGCGGTACTAGAAAAAGCAGCCACTTCAGGTACCAGATACCATGTTTTCGCGGTGGAAACGCAAAAAAGGCGAGCTGAGTCGAGTCGAGTCGAGTCGTGTCGAGCTGGTACCATGCAGTGGAAAAGCGGCATAAGAGGCCATCTGCGAGGTGGAAAGCAGGAAAAGAGGATTTTTTTGTCCTCTCTAGATCTCACAACAACAGCCTTACTCTTTTTGGAATTATAGTTGATGTCAAATTCTCTTCCATATTGTGTGCATATCCTCAACAGCTCTTGTAACCCAGCAGAATATGGACAAAGTAAAACCAGGGCATCAGCATACATGAGATGATTCACAACTTGATCTCCCACAATACATCCTGTTGTACATTCATTTAGCTGTCTTGAAAGGTCATCAATATATACATTAAAAAGAATAGGGGATAATATTCCTCCTTGACGGACCCCATTCGCCACATGAAAAGATCAGAAACCGTATTATCCCATTTGACCTGGAATGTTTGCTGAGCATACCAATACATTAGAATTCTGAAAATATATTTAGGAACATCTCTCATGAGTAGTTTTTCAAATAGTTTTGCATGGTTGATTCTATCGAATGCCTTAGAGGCATCAATAAAACAGAGAAACATAGAGGTGTTTTGGCGTTGATATTTAGCGACAATCTCCTTTAAAGCATAAATGCATAAGTCAGTACTATGTTTTGTCTTGAACCCAAATTGATTGTCTGTAGTTAATACATACATTTCGATCCTATTTAAAATATTTTTTTCCAGCACCAATTGGCCTATAATTGTCCATGCTGTTTAATTTGCCAGCCTTCTCCTTAAGCACAGGAACCAGCAAAACAGATGGAATCAGGGAGAACACCATGCACCATGATACCAGAGAAACACATGGCTAACAGTGGAGAGAGCCTATAGCTGGCATGCTTAAGATGCTCTGCAGCAATACCATCTGTACCACATGTTTTGTTGTTATCAAGCAGCTCAATAGCATGTGCCACCTCCACTGGCCTTACTGTGACATTAGTGTCCAAATCAACATTATTAACAGCAACAACATTACTCTTGACACAGTTGAACAGCTTGATAAAATGCTCACGCCATAATTTTGCAATATTATCTGAACCAGAGATACCTTCAATGTCGTATGGTAAAGACGTTTTATGGCTATTCATCACTTTGATTGCTTTCCAAAAGTCAACATAGTTGTTCTTTTGTAGATTCCTAGCAAGCAAGTCCGATCTAATAGTATTCTCTTTTGTCTTAATATGACGAAGAGCATTTTTATATCTGGCATTAGTTCGTTTTTTACACTCAAACACATCACCCTGTCTAGGCCTTCCTGCATCAATCCAAAGTTTAAAGGCTTCCCTTGCTGCAGCATGGTGTTCAGACACATACTCCTTCCACCCAGGTTTGATGTTAACCACCTTCTTATGACTGCAGAAAGACCTAGCAGAGGCATTTAAAACTTTTGTAATGTTATCATATAAATCACAAATGTCAGCAGCATGCTGTGTGTCAGCACAGTTCATGTTAAGACACATAATGGCATCCCTCGGCAATACAACATGATTTAGTAGGCTGTCAGTTAAGCCAGTATATCTATCAATGTCCTCTTTAGATAGATTAGCCCAGTTTAATTTCACTGAGTTGCCTGAATTCCCAGTATCCACCAGGAGGGGCACAGTGTCAACATTTAACAACATAGCTATAGGTATGTGGTCAGAGGTAGCCAGACCATAGCAAATCTCCATATTTTCTAGAGAGGCATGAGCATCTGCTGTGCACAGACAGTGGTCAAGGTTGTGTGCCATGCCTCACTTACATAGGTAAAAATATTATCCGGTAAGAATACTTTACTAGATAAGATAAGACAAAATGTACAAAAATGTACCAGATGTTTTGCAAAAAGAGAATTGCTATCTGATAAATCAGCATTAAAATCCCCATAGACATTCACACAAGCAGAATCATTGTCCTCAATGAAGGAGTAGATAAAAGCTAGTCTGTTCAAAAATTCATCCTCAGCCTCATATGATTCACATGGTGTATATATATTTAAAATGGTAATCCTCTTGCCATTAAAGCATACTTCTAACCCTATGGCCCAATCAACATTTAATCTAATCACTTTCACCATTGGGTCATATCTACGGTTCCAAAGGATGGCCACTCCACCTGCTATTCTACCTTTAACTATTTTCATGCTTAGATCAGTAGTGGATTCCCCAGCACCATGAAAATCCTTGTGTATTGTATTTAACTTCTTTTACTATTTGAGCAGTTACTACTACTTTTTACTATTAACTATTTAAATCCTGTTTGGCAAGCCAGGTCTCTTGGAGACACAGAATATCACACTCATTCAACAATTTATCAACAACAAAGCGTCTTGATTTATCTGTAGCAGTGTGTCCCACACGTAGACCGCGTACATTGGACGATACAATCCGCATATTGTTCTTCATTACGGGATATTGCTCGGGCGCACGAGTCACATCAGCATTCGCTTGTTAGCTGGCTGACAGCAGAAAGGGACTCCCCATCACAAACCACAGGCTGTGGCGCAGGTAACTGGTAGCGTGGATTAGTTTCCAATCGAACCGCCCCCCCACCAGCGACTTTACCAGCCGGCCACAGATGAGGATCATACATCTCCGCTACATTGTCACATTCAGCAGTGACACAAAAAGAGCTGAATCTACTTAAAGTTGTTTCGATTTTGCGACATTTCACTTCCCGATCCAGTTTATCTTTCAAATAGTCAGAGAGAGTGATGGCATCTCGATTAGGATCAAACTTTGAGACAAAGACACTCACCATCTTTGTTGTGATAGTTTTTATGTTGCCCGCCGTGCCCGTACCAATTATTCCAGTCTTATTTCGCTCCAGTCTCGCTGACGTTCTTCCGAGGCGAGGTCTGTGCTGAATAGCAGAGTTACCCGGCGCCGGCTTACTACGACCCGCTTTCTTTACTACCGTGGTCCATTCAGGGGAATGTGCTTGAAATGGTGACCGAGACGCCACAGGTGATGTTGGGGCTGTGGTCTCCTGGACTGTCACATCTAACCGTTCAGCAGCCACGGGGCCCAACGTTGAGGGGAACGGCTGCTCCACGGCAGTCAAACGATCATCTATGGCAGCTGTCACCTCTTGCAAACTTTGACAAACATTTGTCTGAGCTTCCAGGGTACTTTTCATGCAGCACATCTCTTTGTTTATTTGTTGCATTCTGCGAGCAGTGTTGAAACATCTATATGATTGAACAAGACGGGTGGCAGATCGTCCAAAAAGTAGGACACAAATCTTGGGATATCCTCCCCACACTCGTTTAGCACTTTCATGCAAAATTTAACATTATTAGTATCTTTCTGTTGGCCTTTGAAGGCAGTACAGCGCTGAGAAGTGTCAGGGCACACCTCAAACAAAGCCTTGGCGGCGTCAATCCGTTCGGAAGTAAAAGTACTAGTCACCAGCAAAACAATCTCATCGTGGCTTAAGGTTCTCATTTTAACCACAAGAAAGTTCAGTAGTTCATCTTCCACAATCACTTTTCCGTCATCAGTTTTGTAAATGATCGGTTTAAGTCGAGAAGACGCTTAAGCAGCAGCACGCTTTGAAGGCAGGTCGGCCATCACAGGTTTTTTCGGTGAATGAATAATGAATCTAATCATATTAGAATGTAGAGACCTATTCATATTATACCAAAGAAACAGTTTATGAATTTAAATAAAAACAGATGTTTTAACTCGCAAGGGGTCTGAGATCAGAGCGCCTGACAGAAGCTGAAGGAAAAAAAAAAATCTGCCTACATCCCAGGATAAGGAGAAAGGAAATCTTCCACGAGGCCAGACGGATGAGGCATAACTTTCTTTATCCTTCTTTTTTGGTTCCCCTGAAAAAATCCCTCCATATAATGTATCTCTGACTTAACAGAAGGGCCGATTCTCAATGTTTTATGAATGACGGGGCCGTTTCATCTCCATGCATCATGCATCCTAGAGAGAGGCACTGGGGAAGAGAGGGAGAGAGGGGAGCGAGGCTAGAGACACTCGGATGGCATACTTACGAGATGACCCCTGAGTGTTTTAAGGCTTGGAGCTGCAAAGTGAAACTTGAAACAATGTAAGGGTCTTGGCGAGCCCCAGGGTTAAAAATGTAAGTGTATATCCCTTGGTGTCTTTAAAACACATTCTGTGTTCTGCACCAGTTAGACCGCCAAAAAGACAGAGCACTAAAAAAGGAAAGGAAAGAAACTGGCTCTGAAATAAGCTGAAAGAGAGCCTGTTTTATGTACAAGAAATGTTTCCGTCAGTGGGATTCATTTTCTGAGAAATAAACAGAAAAAATATGTTCATTAGTTTAGTTTAGTTTATTAGGATCCCCATTAGCCATTGCACTTGGCAACAGCTACTCTTCCTGGGGTCCACATTTAACCAGACAAACATACAATGAATCAACAATACATGAAAACAGGATAAAGAATAAAAGAGAACAGAAAAAAACAAAACACAGACAAAACAAAAACATGGACAATTGTTACATCATAGAGAGGGAAAAGAAAGACATGCATGGGTAAAATTCTGAAGTACCAAGTATGATGTTCATGTTCATAGCACCACTCCACTAACATCACATAATCTGCACACCTATATTGACAAGTCTAAATAAACTATTTTGAGCTGTTTTTTAAATTGTTTTCTAACCTTAATATCTATTATTGTGTGAGGTAAAGTGTTCCATATTGACATCGCTCTGTACATTACGGTTTTTTTGATCGCATTAGATTTAGCCATGGGCACTGTAAAACGTTCCATTACCACCTGCCTGGTAGAGTAGTTATTTATATTACTGGTGTACTGAATTAATTTGTACAAACAATTAGGTTTGTTGCTAAAACAAATGCTCCTAAAAAATAAAGTGAGACTAGCTAGCAGTCTTTGTTATACCATGAGCCAAGATAGGCATTCATGCATACGTAAAATATCAGTCCTATTTCTACACTGAAGTGCCAGACGCGCCGCTCTATTTTGGACAAGTTGTAGTTTTCTCAAGTCCTTTTTTTGCTGCACTCGACCACACAGCAGGACAATAGTCAAGATGGGACAGAACCAGTGCCTGGATAACCTGGACCACAGAGGTAGATGTTAATAACCCTGCACATCTCCTGATTGTCAAAAGACCCCTCCCCATGTTCTTGGTTATGTTGTTTATGTGAGTAGACCATGACAGATGACTGTCTAATGTGACACCAAGCAGCTTTGTTTCTTCCACCTGCTCAATTTGTATCCCGTTCATTGATAAATTGAGTTTTGGATTTAGTTTTAACATATATTGTGAGCCTAATACAATGCATTTAGTCTTTGAGATGTTTAAGACCATTCTGTTATTCTTGACCCAGTCGGATTCTAGTTGCAACTCTTTGTTCAGAATTGCAGACAAATCTTCCACAGTGGTAGCTGATATATATAATTTTATGTCGTCAGCATTCATGGACACATTGGCCCTGTTCAAGACCAATGGGAAGTACTTTGTAAAGATTGGGAATGGCCCAAAGCAGCTCCCTTGTGGTATTCCAGACTGTACTTGTTTAGAATTAGAAAGATCACCATTAAAAAAAACTCTGGATAAATAGCTCTCTATCCAGGTCACCGCCAAGGATGATAAACCGTAGCAAGAAAGCTTTTCTAGCAATAGTCCGTGATCAATAACATCAAATGCCTTACTGAAATCTATCACTACAGATCCCACCCGTTTTTTGTTGTCAATATCAATTAAGCAATCGTCTGTTATCTAAGTAAGTGCTGTACATGTTTAATACCCCTCCTTCTACGCATGCTGCAGGTCTGTATTCAAACCATTTTCAGAAAAGTAGCACTGTATTTGATTGAAGACAATTTTCTCCATGATTTTTGCCAGAACTGGAAAAATGCTTATATGGCGAATGTTTGCAACAGTGAGCTTGTTTTTTGCATTTTTAGGTAATGGTTCAATCTTGGCTTCCTTCCAAACCTGTGGGTATCTACCCCATTTTAAGCTTTGATTTAAAATATAAGCAACCGGGCTGGCCACCTGGTGGGCTGCAATTTTCAACAACCTCCCATCATTCTTGATAGAGAGTAAAGGCCTGATTCCACCGGACGCGTTACGGCTGCGGCACGTCTTGGCCGCGGTCACCGCAGCAGATAGGTTCCACTCTAATCAATGAGACCATTTCTACCGGGCAGGGCTGCGGAACATCTCAGCAGCGTCCCAGGAGCGGCTCGCCGTGCCGCAGCGCTATCATTCCGTAGCATTTTTATATTTGCCGCAAGCCGTTGCTGAACCACGTCAATTTCAACAGAGCAGATCGAGCAGGGCAGGAAGTGAAAAAGTTAAAGACATAGAGCATCCGGTTATCCGGTGATAACGTCATGACCGGTGTCACCAGGTCAACAGTCAATCAATCAAAGGGTCTCAGAGGGTCGGCAACATAGACGATGAGGGACTCATTGTCGAAGTTCAGCAACATGAAGTAATTTATGTACCAAATCATCCTTTTTATAAGGGCAATGGCCGGAAGGACAAAGCGTGGCATTTAATTGCAGTCGTTTTGGGAGTGGAAGTTGAGTACATTAGGTTTAGGATTATCGCGTGATCTCGCGTGAATACGGCTGGCTCGCAAGGCAGCGTTGCGCTGCCGTAACGCGCCCCGTTGAATTGCAAGCAGGGCAGAGTCGTAGCCGTTCCGTGCCGCAGCCGTAACGCGGCAGGTGGAATCCCGGCGTAAGAGCTTCTCAACATGTACTACTTCAATTGGCCTGAACTCAAACCATCAAACAACTAACTGTCATTTTTTAATTCATATATTCTTGTTTGAAAATAGACTCTCTTTTTCCTTCTGTTCAACTTTGTCGCCTGATTTCTGATCCTACAGTAATTTTGCCAGTCAACCAGACAGCCTGACTAAATTGCTTTCCTCTTTACATTGTTTCGAGTTCCCATACAATTTCTTAGATCATCATCAATCCAGGGTGCCTTAACTGTTTTACCAGTGCATTTTTTAATGCATGCCTGTCCGCTACTGAAAGAATTGGCTTCATAAATAAATGTAATGCTAATTCTAGGTTTTCCTCTCCACATACGTCGTGCCATGGTAATCTATATATAATTCTTTATTTCAGACCCAGGAGGATCCATATCAACACAAACAAAATAAACAAACACAGAGTAAAAAAATACACAAATTCACAATATTCAGTGCCGAGCATACAGACATGATCGCCAATGGTTCCACAGTCTAGAAGAAAATCTAACCGAACTGCATAGAGGGTTGGCCAAAACTGCAATTAAGTTATTTTCGGACTCAGATGCCCTACACATAAATCCATACATCAGGCCACGTAACACAGCAGAGCAGGTAGGGACCCCAACACTTACAAACATTTGGCTTGCGCTGGAGCTTCTTGGAGCTCTCAGCAGTAGCCTCATGCTATCATTATAGGCCACTGTAAGCTTTTTAATGCTGCCTTGTTTATAACGACACCACAGGTGGGCAGTATACAGCGGCGTACAATACGCTCGAAAGAGTGATATTTTAAAAGGTACAGAGCACATACTAAACCTACGGCAGAGCATGTTTGCTTCTGCATGCAGCTTCCGACGCTGCCTATAGATATCTTTGTCATCAGACAGGTAATTTGACATAATATGGCCCAAGTATGTAATTTCAGTGCACACACTGAGTGCAGTGCCAGACAGATAGAAGTCAGGGAAGGTTGACTGTCTGTCTCCTCTGCTTCTGACAATCATGATCTTACTCTTTTTTGCGTTGTATTTTATGTCAAAATCATCACCATACTGTGTGCATACTCTCAGAAGCTGTTGTAGACCAGCACTATATGGACTAAAGATGACCAGATCATCTGCGTACATAAGGTGGTTAATGAGTGAGTCCCCAATCCTACAGCCTGTACCAGATGCATTTAAAATCAAAGACAAGTCATTCATATACATATTAAAAAGAAAAAAAAAGAAAAAGAAGTAATCCTTTCATCTCTTCTGTAAATGAATCTCCACTGAAATTCTTACACGACCTTCTATAAATTATTTTTGGAACTGCTCTTGGAACCTTAGCTTTCCTTGTAAAAGCTACTATATTGTGATCAGTGCACCCAATAGGAACTGATATAGCCTTTGTGCATAGATCAGCAGCATTAGTGAAAATATGGTCAATGCATTGAAATTGAAATTTGAAATTTATTTTGAACATGTTAACAAAAAATATATATCATACAGAAATTAATGATTTTAAACAAAATAGAACGCATAATTAGATATAAATACTTGATAATTGTAACCTGTTCGAAAAGGATTCGGAAGAAGTTTACACTTATTTAATCCCAACCCTTCTCCGTAACTAATTGAAATTAAGATTCCTTAGTCATAATAATAATAATTTCATTTTCATTTATTATTAATAAATATATATATATAAAAGATATATGTATTATTTTTTAACGTAATCAAACATATCATTTTTTTTAAAATAAAATGTATACCTAACATGTTCATATCAGATAAATGCTATAATTTCTTAGACATTTGTCAAAAAAATGAATAAATAAATAAACAAAATAAACAAAAAACCTTCATGCAAATATATAGATATTATCTCACTATTGATATATTTTAGTATCAAAACTATAATTTTAATTTAGAAAAAAATAAATACAAAAAAAGAATAAATAACAAACTAAATAAATAAACCAACAATTAACACCCAATGAAAATGAAACACCTTCATCCTTGTACCATGTGAGAATCATTTCCTTTAACCTTGTTTTGAGTAGTTTTATGTTAGGACATTGTTTGAGCTTTTCTTTTAACCTATTCCACAATTTTACCCCACAGACAGAAATACAAAAACTTTTTCTGGTTGTACGCACCTTTTTCATTTTAAAATCAAACAATCCCCGTAAAAAATAACTCTTTTTTGAATATTTGCCGGTAGTTTGTTATTTTTTGCTTTAAACATTAATTGTGTTGTTTGAAATTGAACCAGATTTGTTAATATGAGTATTTTTGACTGCAAGAATGATGAGTTTTTATGATCCCTATACCCAGCATTGAAAATGGTCCGTATAGCTCTTTTCTGCAGAATAAAAAGTGAATGTAATTTACTTTTGTAATTATTGCCCCAAACCTCTGCACAGTAACTGAAATAAGGTGAAACCCAGTGGCGGCTCGCCTATAGAGGGCGCTGGGGCGCCGCCCTCCCACCGACCGGCCATCTTTTCTTTTTTAAATATATTTATATATATTTTTTTAAATAATCTTCTCATTTTGAGAATTAATCTATTTTAATTGCATTCGAGTAATGCATTTACTTTAGAATATCTTTAGAATCCCCCATGATTAAATCTTCATTCACTGACATGTTCAACGTTCATTTTGGTGAAGCAGATGTCTTCCGTGGGGCGCTTTTCGCTCAGCCCCACATGCCTGAATTATTAGCCAATGGTTCCCCAGTTGCTAGGCAGAAAAGTATATAATTTCGCCAATCAGCGTCGTCGAATTGTATGGCTTTGGGGCGCTCAAGATATAGCCCCAAGCGCAGCGCACCGTCCACTGCGCGTAACCGCGCGTTTGCCATTACCTCAGAGATCAGCAAGATGGCGACTTTGAGTACTGCTTCCACTGTTTCCCTGTGAGTTCAGCTAGTAAAAGAACTCGGAGCAGAAAAGCCAGAAGTGAACGTAACCCAACAAGCAAGAGAAAAGGATAGAGCCTACAAGAGAAGTTTTTCCAGAGTTTGGTTCAGGCTTGGCTAACTAGCTCTGGGTATGCCAATGCAATTTTTTGCTTTCCTTGTATACTTTTTAAAACAAGTGCGTGTGATAGTTCGTGGACACAGACCTGACGTAAGAGGAATGACACATTCTGTCAGAACGGATCAAATAAACACAAGCGAGCAAGAGTGCATATGAACAACTGTGTGAAGCTAGCCATGCTAGAGGTAAGCAACTTCTATTTATTCCACTAGCCTATATGTATTTCCCTTGAGATGGACACTGGTTGCAGACCCTCACAACCTCCCCCCACCCCGTAGGCCTACTGTATATAGTTCTCTGCAAACCTATGGAGGACCAGGCCTTCATTGTGCATATTGTATATAGTCCTCTGCAAACCTATTCAGTGTACATACTGTATATAGTTCTCTGCAAACATGGTGGCATCAGGCCTTCAGTGTGCATATTGTATACAGTCCTCTGTAAACCTATTCAGTGTACATACTGTATATAGTTCTCGGCAAACCTATGGTTGCTTCAGGCCTTCAGTGTTCATATTGTATATAGTCCTTTGCAAACCTATTCAGTGTACATACTGTATATAGTCCTCTGCAAACCTATGCAGAGGACTGCAGAATAATGCAAACCTATGCATCAGGCCTTCAGTGTGCATATTGTACTGTATGTTGTCCTCTGCAAACCTATGTTGGTATCATGCCTTAAGTGTGTCAACCACACACAAAAGTTTGCACATTTACATGAATTTTGTGGAATTCATATTTCATTGTATTTGTCTAAATGCTTACTAATGCAGACTGTAGATATATTTATGAGTGACGTTTACCAACACAATGGCTTGGCCGTAACACAGTCAACCATTATCTCTATCTCTCTCTCTCACTCACACAGAGAGAGAGAGACAGAATGTTCTTTTTTTGCCTTTACTATTTTGTCAGAATGCACCAGAATGCTTCGTTGGTTTGTGAAAATCACAACAAAATCTTGTGGGGGAGGATGCCCCCATACCCCCCTTTTTGGGTTTGGAATGCAAACGTTCAGCCCCCCCTCAAATAAATTCCACCAGCCGCCACTGGTGAAACCAGTGAACAATAGAGGATGTGTAATGATTTATGATCCAGAACCTGTTTAGCTTCATATAATACTGCAATGCTTCTTGACAACTTGGAGTGTATATGTTTTATGTGAGATTTCAAGTTTAGTTTCTCATCAATTGTTACACCAAGGAATTTTATTTGACTAACTCATTCAATGTCTACGCCATCAATCTGTATCTTTATTTGTTCTGCAGTTTCCAAATAACATAAATTTTGTTTTTCTCAAGTTAAACGATAATTTATTAATATCAAACCATAATTTTAATTTGCTAATTTCAAAATTGATCGCCTCTACTAATTTATATAAATCATCACCTGAAAAAAAAATATTTGTATCGTCAGTAAACAGAACAAGTTTCAACACATTAGATACATTACATATATAATTGATGTAAAGAATAAACAATTTTGGGCCCAACATTTACATCTGGGGGACACCACAAGCAATGTCCAAACACGCAGAGGAACAATCACCAAGTGTCACAAATTGTTGCCTGTCACTCAAATAACTCCTCACCCAGTTGCCCACAAGATAATTTCCAGAACCATTTTTTATAACACTGTTCAGTATGTTCCATATTCCTTTAATATAGTTTTTGTTTCTTTCCAATAAATTCCTATAGTAGTCTTTTTTAATAGTTCTTATAATTTTAGTTAACTTATTTTTATATGTTTTATATCTGTTCTCAGCATCTTCAGTTTTCAGCCCTATACAATTCTGATACAGTGTATTTTTCTTTTTACAGGCATTTTGTAGGACATTCCGCTTATTTAATTTTTCTTGCATATTTTGTTATTGGACAGTTTTTATTTTATAATGTTTTGAATATCCTGAGAAATTCTTCATATGCACTGTTAATGTCTATTTTCTCATACATTTCATTCCAGTTCTGTGTCTGCAGTTCATTACACATAAAAGCAATCATTGATTCTTCAGATCTAACTCGTCTGTATTCTTTATTTTTGACTGGCTTATTGTTCTTATAGTTCCGGTCATAAACTGTAAAAACTGGTAGATGGTCGCTTATATCATTTATCAATGGTCTGCTTAGTGTATTGTTTTCAATGTCATTAGTGAATACATTGTCTATGAGAGTGGCACAATGTGTTGCGATTCTGCTAGGTCTGGTAATGATGGGATAGTAGCTCATGCTGTACATTGTGTTTATAAATTCCTTTGCCATTTTATGTTTATTTGGATTAAGAAGGTCAATATTGAAGTCTCCACAAATGAAAATGGTTTTGTTAACCTTGTTGGAGAAAACGTCTTCCATCCAGTCTTTAAACACCTCAATATTAGAGCCAGCTGCCCTATATAAACAACTAATCAGATTTTTCTTTTTTCTTTGCAGATTTCTATTGATATGCATTCCAAAACATTGTCCACTACTGTTGTCATACTTTCCAGCACCTTGAAATTTAATGTCTTGTCCACATATATGGCTACTCCGCCTCCTCCTTTATTTTGTCTATTTATATAACTAAGTTCATAACTATCCATGTCAAAGTCCAGTTCTCTGTCCTCATTGAGCCAGGTTTCAGATATTGCGATGATATTTAATGGTTGTGAAAATGTATCTACGTAATCCCTGATAGAAGTGAAGTTTGCATACAGGCTTCTGCTGTTGAAGTGAATAATCGATAATTTGCCATCGGTCTTAATGCTCCGGTTGAACTGCTCCCCAGTGTAATAGTGACAGTTGTTGTTGATGGAAGAGAAAAAAATGTTGTCCGGGTCTATTTCGTGCTCCAAATCCAGTGCATTATGATCCGTGTATTCAAATGTTTTTAGTTCCAGAGTGTCACTATTCATAATCCCCATTCATAATGAGTTATGTGGCTATTGTTGCATTTGAGTGAATACTTTGAGTCTGTGTCATTGTTGAGTGTTGTTTTTTATTACCTTATGATCCAGCTCATGCATGCTGCTCACTGGTATTTATCCAGTTCCTCAATGTGCTTGACGACCAACACTTTAGCCTCCTCGGGAGAACCATTTAGTTTAATGAATATTTTGCAGTTTGCAGTCCAAGTGTTCTGAATTTTCCTCTGCTTTTTCAAATTGCAAGCTATTCTTGCTATGTCAGCGTTGTATTTACTGAGATGCTCATTCAGGAACACGTTACTTCCTTTCAGCTACCTCCCCTGTCTCAGCAACGCGGTCTAAGAGCATGTAGAAGAGGAGTTTCCAGTTTTATTAGTATGGATTCTAGTTGGATGGTAGACTAGCTGTGACAGATTACATGCATAACATATATCCTTAAGCTTCTTCTTAAGTGAACAGGTTGATGAAAGCCAATCAATATTAAAGTCACCCAACAAATACATTTCATTATTCCTATCTGAGACCTTGTCTAGCATCTCACATAATTTATTCAAGTACAGAGAGTTGGCATGAGGGGGTCTATAGCAGCATCCTATCTAGATAGGTTTTAAATTCGGTAAATGTACTTGTATCCATAAAGCTTCAGTGTCCTTCATCATAAAGTCCTCCCTTTGCTTAACAGGAATATGATTTTGTATAAAAATCGCCACACCACCGCCAAAATGATTTCTATCTTTCCTGTAGATGTTATAGCCTTGTATTGCTATTTCAGTGTCGTCAAATGACTGATCTAAATGTGATTCTGAAATAGCTAATATATGTAGATTGTTAGCATGCAGTAGACTCCCAACCTCCTGCACTTTATTTCTAAGGCTGCAGATGTTTATGTGAGCAACTTGTAGCCCCTTCTTTGGAAGATTAAGTAACTGAGTTGTTTCTGTTGATGTCTACTATGTACTACTACTACTACTCACTGTACAAATCAGTCAGTAACAAAAAATACACTACAGAAACATCAACTTCTCTTATTAGCAGGGTGTGTAATCAGTCTATCGTACCTTAGATACGCAATATCCCCACGTTCACGTGCGGCCCTAAAAGCAGGCAGCAGTCCCTTCTCTTTTGTCAAATAGCCTCAGTGAAATCATCATTGATACAAATGTTTGTTCCTTTAAGGTTTCCAGATTTCGCCAACACTGCAGATCTGTCCTTGAATCTCACAAAATTGGCAACGATCGGCCTAGGTTGATCCCTGTTAGACCTGAAACCATTCAGTTATCCCGTTCTGTGGGTTCGCTCCAGCTTGATGTCCCCCGGGAGCTGCAGCTTCGCCATCAGCAGCGCCTTTACCTTTTCTTCGGCGTCGGCCCATCCCTCATCCGGTGATTCCGGGATTCCCTCAAACACCAGGGGTCTCATTTATAAAACTGGATCGTTACTAAAAGTGTACGAACGCCCAAATATTTGGGCGTTCGTACCAAAGATTTATAAAACCCTGCGTACGCAGTTGGCTTAAATTATTCTGATTACATAGATTTAACGCATGATACGGTTTGAAATTATACTTATGAAGGGCGATGATATAACATAATCGTTCTCACTCTACATTTTTTCAGTCTGACTTCAGTTCACCACCACACCGTCTGTTTCGCCAATTTCCTCCAAACCATGCGTACGCATGGGTCAGAGTTTTCTTAGGGCTGCGCACATTCTCCCTTCAAGTTAGTTTTTTATAGATCACAACCTTGGCGTGGAAAGTCACGTACACCACTTTCAGCCCCGTTTTGTGCGTACGCAACGGTTATAAATGAGACCCCAGGTTGTTTATTCTAGACTGGCCTTCTAGGTAGTCTGTTTTCATGGTTATGGACTGTAAACATTGACTCAATGTATTAATATCTCCACCTGCTGTCTTGTTTTCCACAGACAGTGGAGAGAGTTCCTTTTTCAGATCATCTACATCTTTCTGAGTGAATTGCACACTCATTTTTAGTTATTGTAGTTCTTTCATCATCTCATCCCCCCTTTTGTTTTGAATGTCCATTATCATTTCCACAAAGGATTTGAACGTTCTTTCTTGTTGCTGTAACATATCCAAGAAGAACTTATTTTGCTGCTGTAGCATTTCACGCACCTGAGTAATGGAGACGGTGTCCTTCTCAACCTTCTTCGGCGGCATCTTGTTAGCCTAGCCTGTTGTTTGTGGAGTCGGTTGGAATGCAAAATGTGAAGAGAGAGCCGGGGTCATGGTCAACAAAAGAATGGTCATGGTCATGTTTGTTGTTCTGGTGTACATAAATCTGGCTAGATTTGCAGAAGCTACACCAAGTTACATACAAAGAAACAAAAAATAGACTGTGCACCCCATTGGTAACCATTATAGATGTGCCATAAACACATGTAAATGTAAAGAAACATTGTGTCGTGTAAAATAATATATATATAAAACGAAATAACCCCAAAAAAAACATTACTCCATCCCAAAGTTGTGCCTGTCTTGTGAAGTCACCACAGTGTATACTGTCCTCCAGTCATTGTCCATCTCTATCCTTTGAGCTGCTCTATCCTTTGTCTTTATCCAAAGTAACGCGGCCTAGTCTAGTATTCAGGTGAGAGGGGGTCACTGGTGATATTGCACTGGCCATGAGACATGTTGAATGTTCTCAGGCCTAGGATTATAAATTATAGGCCGACAATACAATATAGAATGATTCCTAATCCGAGTAGCTTGGGTTTGTCCTTTGGGTGGTTTACCAAAGTTTAAAACCCATCAAAGTAAACCTTTGGGCATGTACCGCCCGATAGTTATCACATTACAATACTACATTTACCATGATAATAGGCAAAACGTAATCAGTCCGTTTTTATTATATTTGAAACAGTAACATCATAATGTATTTTGGGATCCCCAAACTACAAATGTCCCCGTTTTCATCCAGAATCCGTCACTTTAGGCTAAAGCGCAGGCTGCTGGGAGCTGATGAGTCTGAGGTCATGGCGATGGGATCCCAGTACATCTTTCAGCTCCTTAATGGTTTCTCTCCTACGCCTGCTTCATGGCTGCGGCTGCATCAGAATGGGGCTGAGCCGGGTCATGATAATCCTCACAGGGTCTCCAAAGGCCGCTGCAGGGTCCTACCGTGCCCTCGGATTAGAAGAGACAAATATGGGGAAGCTACAGAACTTTTAATATAAATACAGACTCAATGTCCATGGTGAACACTGTGGTTGCTATGGATTTCCTTTTAGGTTTCAAAATCTTTTAAAAGCATCAGCATGGTTAAGCATGAGTGGACTATCAGGTACAATTCTTTGGAATCTTTTAAGCATAATTGACCAAGCGCATGACGGCAGTATTAATAATAGCAGATTTGACACTAATATGGCAGATAGATACTGCCATGACATGAGAATGCTTTGATTAACTTCCACAGACCATTTTCAATGGAGCCATTATGTTGTTAATTTTGACGCTTTGGGCCAATCCTGGAGTCTGATTCTGTCTTCAAGAAAGTTTGTGAGAAAGCAACCCAAAGAAAATCCAAAATGTTAAGCTAATATTAAATGCTGCTTGCTGACGTCCATGTCAAAAATTTGTGAAAATGCGATATAACACTTGAAAACAGCAAAAAAATAAAGTGTTAATTAGAGCTTCGCTACTCTAGTGTATGTGTGCGGGCGTGTAACACCGTCTACCCATTGCACCGTCTGTCAACGAATGACGGAAGGCGTGGCTGACGGATGGGGGAGTAGTCTTTGCAGAGGCGTACATCAGCCAAGCCCGAGCATACGCAATCTGATTGGATGACGGATCCGTCGCTGCCTGAAAGTTGACAATTTTTCAACTTTCTTGACGGAGCCGACGGATCCAACGGAACGGATGGATCCACAATGCATTGCGGTTCCGCCCCATTCAAAGTCAATGGGATCCGTCAACGGACAGATGCAGTGTTCAAGAGGTGTAACTGCTCTTGCCCACTGCATCTGTCCGTTGACGGATGCAGTGGGCAAAAGTCAATGGGATCCGTCAACGGACGGATGCGGTGGGCAAGAGGTGTTATGCTCGGGCTTGGCTGACGGATGCCTCTGCAAAGACTATTCCCCCATCCGTCAGCCATGCCTTCCGTCATCCGTTGACGGACGGTGCAGTGGGCAAGAAGTAGTGCAAGCGTTCGCCAGAAGTCGCCATCAAACACTAACGATTTTTAAAGCAACACGAAAACACAGGAACAAGTAATAGCGGAGGGGGATGTTAATTGATATATGAGGTACGATAATTAGTGAGAATACGTTCACACACGGACATGCCAAAAACAATTATAAAACATGTCTTCTATGTGTCCCATCAGCAGTCCTCGTGAAAAAACATGTGCAGGAAACCAAACATCTTGCGTTGTGACACCTCGGCATCTGTGGCTTTGATATTCATGAGGCTGTTGGAGACCAGCTGTTAGCGCGGAGGGCGAGAGAATCAAGTCCAAGACAGCAACTTCCATTGCTCATCCTCGTTATAAATAAAAAGCTCAACCCCAAAAAGAGTATCGGTATTGGAGACGATGAGGGAGAGAGGGCGCCTCGCGTCGCTCCCTCCCAGAGAGACAATGTTTACATAATGGATGGATGGGTATTTAGCTGTGGAACCAAAATATACAAGTTAACATAAAGGAAAAGATAGACTCAAAGTTGGAGACACATAGGGGTTTGAGATCTTGCTGTTTGTTTTGGCTGCATGCGTGCATGTGTGTGTGTGTGTGTGTGTGTGTGTGTGTGTGTGTGTGTGTGTGTTTGTGTGAGAGCGTGTGTGTGTCTGAGTCAGCACTGCCGGGGCGAGGATAGAACCAGGTCATGCCGACACACGACTCATCCAGCTTCCAGCGGCCCCACAGGATTAATTTAACAAGCTGTCCGAGCGCTCGTGGGGTAAACGGGCCCTTGGTAATACCGGCCGGTAATACCCCTAGCTGCTATCGTGAGTTGAGTTACGTATCACTTAAGGATCTTACAGTCAGGTGTGGTGTGATTAGCCTTTACAAGCCGTTTTGGAAGTCTGCCCCTTATGACATCACAGGTGGGCGTGTCAACTGGGTAGGCTGGTCGACTGATCTATCCGTCACACATCTAGTTGAACAGGCCCAACTGTGATGTCATAAGAGGCAGATTTCCAAATCGGCTTGTAACGGCTAATAACACCACACCTGGTGGCAAGTCATGGGACCTTTAAGTGTAATTTTGTTTCTCTGCGGCTGCTGTTGTGGTGGTCGTTAATAGCTAGATGGGAGGAGGGGTAGTGAGTGAAGTGCTGCGGTCTCTAATCTGTGCTTAAAGACATTTAAGCAACATGCCTTTTGTTAACCTGGTCGTTGAGAGCACACGCACACCCACTCACAGACACCCGCGGGATCGCAATTGAATATGCACGAACACATGAGCACGTACACGCACACATAAACAAGCAAGCACACACACGCATGGGCCTACACACTCCCAGACGATCTCACATGAATACACACACACACACACACACACACACACACACACACACACACACACACACACACACACACACACACACACACACACACCAACACACACATTCACTCTAGGTGATGACACACACCTAGACTCTCACACACGCAGAATCAGGATGCTCTGGGCCATTCAGGGTGCCCGTTCTGACTGAGGTTAACGTTAGATAACGCTAGGAACCAGTAGAGTGGCTAAACAGTGCAAGGAAACAGCGCTTACATGATAAAGGGGAAACAACATGATGGATTTTACGTGTTTTATTGTTCGTTGTATGATTGTTGTTTGTTATTGTACCGATATTACCCAAATGTTATAAGTTTGGATCTTTATTCTGACCAGTTTGGTCAGTTTATTATTTACTCGATTCCGGAATTCCCACCACACTTTGACCGTACGTTTGAAAACATGGATCTTATCTGGTCAGAAATCAATAAGAGGAGGTCCTGGTGGTGCAACTAGTGTTGCCTGTTTGTGTGTTCATTTGAATGTGTGTTACAGTACAGAGTTTGTGTGTATGTGTTTTAAGGCTGTAGCCTACTGAGAGTACTGTGTGTGTGTGTGTGTGTGTGTGTGTGTGTGTGTGTGTGTGTGTGTGTGTGTGTGTGTGTGTGTGTGTGTGTGTGTGTGTGTGTGTGAGCAGGCGTTGCATCTGTCAGATCATCACTGCACATCTGTTATTGTTTTATTAGAGCCATAATGCAGGGTGTAAAGCGTACTCATGCACCCAGGGGTGGTGGGGAGTTGAAGGGGATGGTATGGGAGTCACCGTGTCCATCTCTCTCTCTTTCACTCAGTGGTATACACATAGCATGCATTTCAATGCACGGACCTAATGAACTGACAAAATCATTGAATGAAAGGCAGAGTGGTTTTCCACAGAATTTCTCTCTCACACAGACACACACACACACTCACACAGACAGTGTCTGAGACACACATACACACGCACATGCATGTGGACGCACACAAACTTCGCCACGGGAGAGGACGAAGAAGTAGAGTGAGATGGAAAGATAAAAGTATTTGAAAAAGTTTGAGAGGTTTGTGTGAGAGAGAGAGGAAGAGGAAGAGATGTGGAGAGAGACAGGAAGCGATGTGGAGAGAGACAGGGGCAGAGATGGAGAGACAGGGAGAGAGATAAATGGGGAGAGAGGCAGATAGAGTGCTGGAGAGAAAGGGAGAGATGGGAAAAGAGGGCAGATGGGGGGAGTAGGGTGTGATGTTCTCGGGTGGGTGGGTGGAGGGGAACACTGAAAAGGAGAGGACTATTTGCTTAAAACCCACCATCGCTAGCTCCCAAAAAAAAACCTGGCCACCTGACAACCTAGAATTTGTATCCAGACCAAAACCAAAGGGTGCAATCTCCAACCTGCGAAGCGACCCCCGCTAATCGTGTCCTGCACCCCGCAAGGTCGCAGTCCGCCGTCGCCCCGGCGGTCGCGTTGATATTGAACTAAAGATTAAAGCCGGACCCTAATCTGTCCCTTTCATCCCCACCACCGCAGCACACCCGCCCCCGGCCCGCTTTCATCCATCACGGGGGCTTATGTGTCCAGTTTAGCACGAGGCTTTTTCTGTGTGGTAACAACCTCTCTCCAGGCTATGTCTGTTTGGACGACTACATCGACTCATGTTCATAAACATGAGTCGATGCAGTAACACACGTTGTCAGACGTTATTTAAAAGCTAACTCATGGTCTAGTAACTATGTTCTTATGGTGTTCAATTTAGCTACGATAATGGTGTTCATGTTTACTAAGGGATTCATTTCTAACTTATTTAATAAGGTAAGGGTTATTCCTAACCCTCATCCTATCTGTATGTATAATAATGCATTAACATTTAACCATAGTGCATTAACTCTTTTTATAAATGACCATTTTGAATTGTAATGCATCACAAATGGCACAATGAAAGAACTGTGTGAAATAGTTGATGAGGCATTGCTCAGGGTTTCCTTTTCCCTTTCCTACAGTTTTCTATACAAATGCGAGTTCTTCCTTATGACTCCACAGTTTCCTTTATAGTGACGCCCGGTCTTTGTGAGTTTTCTTTTTTTCTCTTCAGATAACGCTGTTCTTTAAACTTAAATTAAAGCCCCCCTTTCCTGTTTTATCCGGATTTGCAGAGAGGAGAGCCACTACCTGAGTGGTAACATACAGTCAGAGTGGAGTACAGGCCTTTCAAAGTCCTACTAGGCGCCACAAAGGCATCAATGGCGGCTCGGACTGTAGGAACCTGCAGAGGTTCACTTAAAGGGTCTAGACCTCACATTGTGTGTGTGTGTGTGTGTGTGTGTGTGTGTGTGTGTGTGTGTCTGTGTGTGTGTGTGTGTGTGTGTGTGTGTGTGTGTGTGTGTGTGTGTGTGTGTGTGTGGACCTTGTTCCCTGGTCGTTTCTGAAGCCTTTGCTTTACCAGTGTGTCTCTGTTTGCTGGCGGATCTGCTCACTTTTATGCCTTTGCCCTGGGTCCCTTCTGAGGGAGGGTGTGTGTGTGTGTGTGTGTGTATGCGTGTGTGTGTGTGTGTGTCGGGGAGGGGAGACGATGCCTTTGTCACAGTGTGGTAGGCTCATTAGGACTTGTCACTGTATGAACAGTAGTCCGTCTCATGTGTGCGTGTCTGAGTGTATGTGAGCATCCAAGTGTGTATGTAGTTGCGTGTTTGGGTGTGTGTGGATGTTTGATTGTGCATGCGCCTTTTGTGTTTTCAGATCTGGCTACGTTTGAAAGCCACATCTCACTGTGTGTGTGTGTGTGTGTGTGTGTGTGTGTGTGTGTGTGTGTGTGTGTGTGTGTGTGTGTGTGTGTGTGTGTGTGTGTGTGTGTGCCCGCGTTTCAGCCTGCACATGTATATCGTGTGCATGCATCCCCATGCGTATGTATGCACTGTATATCCCCACGTATATGTGTACATCGCATCTGCTCAACACTGTGTGTTGCCGTCTAGGAGAGAGAGACTATTCAAGAAGCAGGCTCAAGGATTGTACTCTCTAGCATGTTGACAGTGAGCCTGACACTTCATTAATCTAAGCAAATCCCCCCAAAGTTACTGGAGTGTGGATTCTATTTTCATATTTCCTATTAGTTCCTCTGTGTGGATTAAGCAGTGCAGTTCACGAGTGAGTGGCCAGCATCAGCCTGGCTAGGGGCCGGCGAGGGCCCCGCACGTATAATTGGCTTGTAATGGATTTAGGGGCCCTGCTTGCATCGGTTATAGGGATAGATCTGAATAGGGGAAAAGACTGCAGTCTCTTTTCTCTTTTTTGTCGTCGTGCGGCACATGTTGTGGCCTGGGAAATTTGTATGTATAGATATATATAGACATATATATGGATATATTTCTATGTAGTTGGTTTAATTGATTTTCTTTCTGGGGGAAATTCTAGGTTAAAAACATGTATCAAGTTCTTGCTGAACGACGACGTACACAAGCTGAGAATGAACTGATGCCTGCAGGAATTTGGCAACAACATCCTCCAACATTGGGATTTGTAAAAGCAAAATCTATTGTTCTTGGGAAAACAAGTACTCAATTATAATGTTTGGTGTGTGTGTGTGTGTGTGTGTGTGTGTGTGTGTGTGTGTGTGTGTGTGTGTGTGTGTGTGTGTGTGTGTGTGTGTGTGTGTGTGAGTGTGTGTTTTGTTGTCCTCTTTGGGGCTTGCCCTGCTGTGTGTTATTATCAGATGTGGGAGGTTTTAGTACTTTACTACATCCATTTAGTTTCCATTGGTGGGTTTGGTTCTTATTCCGTGGGATTGCAGCATCGCTGTCTTGGGCCCCTGGCACTGGAAGGGGGTTGGTAATGAAACATGCCAGGTGTCAAGACAGCTTCCGGGGCCCCTGTCACCTCTGGGGACCAGGGGAGAACTCATGATTCACATTCTCTCTCTGTTTCTCTGCTATTCTAATCTCTATCTTTCTCTTACTTTCAGTCTTTTCATCTCTTGCTCTCTGTCTCTCTATCTCTTTGTCTCTTTCTTTCTGTCTCCCTCTCCCTCTCTCTCTCTCTCTCTCTCTCTCTCTCTCTCTCTCTCTGTCAATGTCTAACTATCTTTCTTGGCTTTACTGTTTCTGTTCCTCTTACTATCTGGTCCTGTTTCTGTTAATCTTTCTCTATCTCTGTCTCTATCTATAGCTCTCTCACTCTCTCTCCCCTTTCCTCTTCCCATTACTGTCCTAATGGGCCTCATCAAATTGCCATGGCTGAGGTTGCTATCTCTGTTTCCATGTCAAAGTATGGTTGACCATAACTAATTATCTCTCCAAGAGAGGTCCTCATTAAATTATGCTTGCTTACACACAATTAGGAGTCCTCTGCAGCAGCAGCTGAATGCCCTACAGTCGGTGTGTGTGTGTGTGTGTGTGTGTGTGTGTGTGTGTGTGTGTGTGTGTGTGTGTGTGTGTGTGTGTGTGTGTGTGTGTGTGTGTGTGTGTGTGTGTGTGTGTGTGTTTGTGTGTGTGTATGATTGCATGGGTCTATCCATGTTTTGTGTTTAATGTTGTGTAAATATTGTCTCCAATGCAGGTAATATTCTAAGAAGACAAGTTTACAGTTTGTACTATGAGCAGTTGAACACACATAAACCTGGTTTGGATGGTGGACCTTCAGCTAGCCATCTCTTCATTCATGCATTCAAAAGGCATGTTGAAATTGGAATAGAGAAAATGAGTCATCTTATAAAAAAGATAACATTTAATAAAAAGTAAGTTTAATTTAATAAAATCGAGGTGAGCAAATGCAACATGACTTTTCTTGCCCCATTAGGTTAAATTAAAATGTCCTTCATCATTAGACAAGCCTGGAGGAAGAGCAAAATGAGGCGCACTCACAATTCACGAGGCCTCCATTGCTTGTGGATCAACAATTTTCTGAGGAACAAATGAAAGATTCATGAATATAGCCAACTAAGTCAGTTTTTTGTTATTTGCACATTCAAGTCTTGCTTTTGAGAAGAAGCTGCATTTTATACTCAAATTTAATTTAATTATGTTATGTTAAATGGCATTGATGACCTTTTCCTTATGCAATCCAAGGGAAATGTTCATATACAATATGGGCGGACGGTATTGTTTGTGCTTTTGTTCATGATCAATAGGAAGGAGGCATTTTATTTTCCTCTGACCATTTAACATTTTACTTATCTACACGGTACATAGTTTTGGATGATGCGCCACATGAACAAAGCCATTTTGAGTAGCTAACAAGCTAAATGTTTCATTAGCTTTCAAACTCATTTTGTGCTGCCAGACCCATCATTTAATGAGCCTGTCTGATATTCTGCAGAAACCATTGGATAACCTAACCTCAATAATCCTCAGGCAGCAATTTGATTGGATGTAAGACAAACACTAAACTCTCCATAGTGCAATTGTACTTAAAGTCCAACTTTTAGCACTGAATTTCTGGTAACACAAGGTAATTTCAAATATATCTTGTGAATGCCTATAGGTCTTTGGCAACAACATTCTCTCACCTTGGGATTTGTAAGAACAAAATCGATTGATCTTTGAAAAACAAGCGAAATATATGTTATATGAAGGACGTTTTGTGTAACAATGAACGACATTTTAAGAAAAACAAACTATATATATATATTGTAGCGGGCCTGTGGGTGTGGGGTTTCCACGCCACCAAGTGAATTAGATAAAATGACCCAACACACAGAGAGCAGTTCAAAGGGAGGGTTTACTAACAGGGAAAATAATTATCACCAGAGTGAAACAAAGGGTAATCCAAAGTCCATGTTCAGGAGTCGTCGCCGGGAGGGAAACAGAAAATGGTCGGTACACAGGTTGTCGATCTAAGTTCCAGGTTTTCTCTCCTAGCAAGGTTCCGAGAAGCTCACCCCGAGGTTCTCTTCGTTAGCCGTACCGAGCTTCCAGGCAATCACACAGATCCTGCCTGCTCGCTAGCCCTAACTCTAACTCTAGGCTTGTGGTAGCCTACTCCTTTCTATATCAGCAAGCACTCTAGCTTAATGGCCTTCAGGCCTGCCTGGTTAAAGGGAGGAAGTCCATGTAAGGCTTGGGGGTGGAGCCAGCAGGTTGCTAGACCTACCCCTCCCCTCACTCCTCCCTGGCGTCTGCCACACACCCTCCACCTCAGCTCCGACCGAGAGGGAGGGGCGGACCAGCTCCCTAGAGCATCCCTCCTGGTCAGGGCCTCTGCCATCCCCTGGGCTGCGTCGTCTCCCACTGTTTCGTCTCCCACTGCGTCGTCTCCCCCTGCGTCGTCTCCCACTGCGTCGTCTCCGTCTCCCGCTGCGTCGTCTCCGTCTCCCGCTGCGTCGTCTCCGTCTCCTGCTGCGGCCTCGTCTCCCGCTGCGGCCTCGTCTCCCGGCGGCGGCGGCTTCCCATGCGGCGGCCCTTGCGGTGGCGTCCCTTTCGGCGGCGGCGTCTCTTGCGGTTGCACTGCATTGGCTCCCCATCGAAGCCGGGATTAAATTTAAATCCTTGACCCTGGCCTACAGGCTTCTTGCAGGGTCCGTGCCATCTTATCTCAGTGAGCTTATACAGCCCTACACACCTGCCAGACCCCTGCACTCCTCCAGTGATGTTGATAGGTTTTCAATGTAGTGAGTCCCCGGGACCCACAGGTGGCGAGTTGGGTGGGTCCCTGAGAAATTCAATGGGTCCCGACTCCCCAGTTTAAAAAATGTGTTTCTTTTTTATTATTATTCTATTTCTTAAATTAAATTAATAGTGTTAAACTCCTTGATGGTGGTATGATATGGTTAGAGCTGGAGTACTCAACCGTTCATGTTTAACACTAGAAACGCCGGGCCATTTTTACTTACTCCTAGCGCCGCAAGAGGGGTCAAATGACCCCTAAGTCATTTTAATGAGAGGCTGTGCATTTGCACATAATGATCACTAGGTGGCGCCAATGAGCTATTACCGCGCGATCGCCACATTTGTGTGTGTGTGTGTGTCACAAGCCTAGTCCTCACGATTTTGTCATAAATGTACATATATTCAATCAGAAGGATTGCAAAAAAATCCTGTTTGATTTGCTCATTCGACACGAATGAGCACAGCATCGAGCAGTGGAAACGTGGGTTTATTTACTATGAAGTTCGTATTTTTAATTGTTGAAATGAAATCAGCGGTGACGAGCTAGTTGTTTTGGTCATGGTTTTGGTAGCGGCTAAATTAGCATGTCGCAATACTTTGTACAGGGGATCACGTCTGAGCCGAGTAGATGCGCAGAGGGTTGAAACAGCGCTTGTCCGATCTGCTCACAAGAAAGTTTCTTTGGCCAGTTACTGTGATTAAACACGAGTTGTTTAATGTTCACAATGTATCGTTTTTCATGGGGAAAATGAGATGCGTCCCCGGGACGCATGGATAGTGAGTTTAGTGCGTCCTTTCAGATTTTAATGCGTCAGGGACGCAGGACGCGTACCTAGCAACATCACTGCTCCTCCCAGGAACGTCTCATACGCCGCGCCAACACCACCACAAAGTCCCAGTCGAGACTGTTTTCCTTCCTATTGCCACAATGGTGGAACGATCGGGGCCATTTTTATTATGTTTTAATACGCTAGCATTAGCATACCCGCGGGCCGTTATCGCTAGCTCCCATGACGTGCTTCACATTTGGTTTGTTTGTTGTCTGACAGCTGAATCCATCAAGGAGAACAACTTGTGTTTTTTGGCCAGCGGTTGGAGAAGTTGCTGACGTGGCGCTAATCCCGCAGCAGGTGGGATCGAGCCACCAGTCAGGGCCGCCGTTATCCAAAGGCAATCACGGCCAATTGGTCTTTATGTTTTCATTGTTGATGAAGACACAATAGAACAATCACACTCCATTGAACGGAATCCAGGGATGTTTCCACTGTGCCAGTGAAATGAAAGTGAAGGATGCTTCCCACCACAAATTCCTCGTCCAAACAAAAAAAAAGAAAATTTTGGATTAATATTTTACACAAAGTACAGAAACAGCATTGTCTTCCTGCTAATTATATCTGTCAGTTAGCTTTTCGCAAGAGGCTATGGCTCTTAACCAAATGTTGCCATTGCGCCATAATTTAACACACAATGAAGGCAGGACAGGCTGTTTGATCGCCCCCCCCCCCGATCTCTCTCTCTCTAGCCATAAATCAGCTAACGTCTCTCTCTCTCTCTAGCCATAAATCAGCTAACGTCTCTCTCTCTCTCTCTCTCTCTCTCTCTCTCTCTCTCTCTCTCTCTCTCTCTCTCTCTCTCTCTCTCTCTCTCTCTCTCTCTATGGGTACAACAATCAGCCCTTCATGGCCCAGAACATGCATATTTACCCTGGTAAATGGCAACCCCTTCTCAGTAAACACACGCTGTGTGTGAGTTTGTGCACTGAACATCAACCAGCCACGATGGATGGCCCGTCTGCTGTATATTCCCTCCGTAATCTGCTGGCCCTGCCGCCGCAGCCCTCTCTCCTCTATCGACATCGACGGCGTGGCTCTCTGAGAGGAGCGGGCGGCCATGGGAACCAGGAACAGCAGAATGTTCCTTGTTCCCCTGACCCCTTCTCAGTAAACACTTTGTCCTCGCTTGTCTCTTGTTTCGTTCCTCCTTCTGGGATAAACGCAGGGCTCGCAGGGCAAGCCGCCAAGCATTTAGGTTTTTTATATTTGTTGTATTATTATTATATTTATGTGTTGCAGGGGGGGAGACATCTCTCAAGTCAATTGAAATTAGCCTCAGGTTTTATTTAGAGGGGCCGGGCGTGTCTCGATTCACTGTGTCCGGCCAGCAGGACGCGGACAGGGAGAGGAGAGGGAAGTATGTGCTGCCAATGATTCATGTTATGGTCTTCGCAAGAGAAAGACCCACCCACACACACTTTAAAGACACTTTGTATGCTCAACATTACCATTCCATCAACAAAACACTAAGTGGTAAAACTTTACAATAGGTGTATAATAATTACCCATTAATTAACATTAGTTTATGTAGTAATAACCATTTACTAACAATCAACGTTATTTAACTGTTGGATAATATCTAATTGTACCCTATACTGTACCCAAAAGTGTTACCCACTTAGTAATGGCTATGGTCAGTTTATTTCAAAACATATTTCGCCCCCCCCCCCTCCTCAAAAAAAAGATTGAAATGTGCATCAGCAGGCTATGAAAATTAAAAAGTCATGAGGAATTAAAATTGGGGAGCATCACATTTATTTTGTGTTCGTTCAAAGTGTTGAGATAAAAAAATATACCTGGATTTGATTGGAGAATGGGAGTGATATCACAGTTTAGTGGTCCAGAACGGTGTAGAGGGGGGGAGGCTCCATGTTATTGAACATTAATCAAATGGGTATTTGATGCCTCAGACACAGGTGGGCAGAGGCTCTGAGGCATTTGCAGCCTGAAGGCAAAGTCTTGTTTTCCCATTTGGGGAAATATGTTTGGAATAATATCATGGTCTAATCCAAGGATACCTATTCTTGGCTAAATGTTTTTCAGAGGCAAAGAGAGTTTAGAGAAGTAAAGTATTATCAATGAGAGCACATGTTCCGTCATGAGTAATAACGTAATGTCTGATCTGATTTCTCTGTGAACACACATTTTTTGTTCACTAATTTTGGGTTGAATCAAAGTGCTACTGACTTCATAAAGAATTAATAAAAACTCAATAACAGTGTTCTGTCCTCTCTGGATGTGCAACTATGTGACACAAATAAATTTGGCTCGGCTGGCTGGCTGGCATGAATGGTAATCACTAGCATTGTCTGCTGATACTGGCTACAGATACTAGCTTGTGGCTTAAAATGAACTGGGCATATCTGTAGTCAATGCTGATCAATTCTGATTTCAATAATGTTATCAATAAAATCACATCCTATAATTTGTGTCTATAACAGTATCTGTATCAAGGAAAACCTGTTTACATACCGTAGAGCAGAGCTCAGAAGAGCAGCGCGCCCAGCAGACACACAACACTTTTTAAAAAATGTATGATGACTATATGCTCTGTAAGGTGACCTTGGGTGTCTTGAAAGGCACCTCTAAATTAAATGTATTATTATTATTAACACAAGCAAACCCAACATTTCTCTTTCAAGGATTAAAAAACACACAAATACACTAGAGTCATGAATCAGATTGTATTTCTGTTGAGCCAGCTCCATGCAAACATCAGCTCCGAAGTCTTTTTTTTCCCAGGAGAGCCATAACAAACGTACAGTGACAGGTTCAAAGCCAGGCCGGGGGTCTTGGTCCGGCCGCGCTGGCCGCTGTAGAGACCAGAGCCCGACCGATAAAGGATTTTTTAGGCTTATACGATACGAATATTTGGTGATTAAAAAATCTGATATTCCGATATATCGGCCGATATATATTTAAAAAAATTCCAGAAACGCGCAACTATACTTAAGCAGATTTCCCTAACATTGGTTATTTTTAGTTATTTATGAGTCCTCACTAAAAAATATAAGGTAATGCAGTTTATTATATTGTTTTATTGTCACAACAGAAAAGTCTTAATCTAAATTTCTTAAAGTTCTGATAAATAAAATGTAGAAAAAATACAAACTTAAGATATTAAACTCAAAGTCCTTTGAACAAAAACAAAAAAAATAAAATAATCAGCTGCCGATAGTTTGGAAATGCCTAATATCGGCTGATAATATTGGTCCGTCGATATATCGGTCGGGCTCTAGTAGAGACATGGGTTAGGAACACTATGAGGAAACCGCATTATTGTGACACAGGAGCAGAAGGGAAATGGAGAGAGGGAATGGTGTTCACATTCGGTGTGCTAGGATTTCTCGGGATTATATTTTCCCGAGAGCATATTTGATACATTTTTAATTTCCTAACCTCATAATTATTTCCATATTATTTCCTAACCTCATTATTATAATTAACCGCTAAAAATGCATAGCATTGTTGTGCTTGTGGGACTAAAATAGGAATGTGGTTTAAAACCCTGCCATTAAAGAGCACAGTTATGTTCACAGAGCTGAACCAGTTTTCATGCGTCATAATCTTCGCCTCCTTCTTGTTAGCTTTTTGATTATACAGCCCAAGCTAGAAAGATAGATCTTTGCAGTGAAAGAGAGAGAGCAAACAAACATGAACTAGAAGGAAAAACAGCGAGAGGAAGTGGGAGGTCTTTATACTGCGAGCCCACTGCTAACACCTGACGGCAGCGCTAGCCGCGCGCGTCGTACAACAGGTGCGTTACCTTCGTCTCTACATATTTATTGATTTCTTCTGGGGCAGGAAGCGGCGAGGTGGACCTGTCAAGGGGACCCCCCCATGGGGAGACCCCTGTGTGCCCTCTGCCAGGGGGTCAAGCGGCGTGAGCGAGGGGGGGAGAAGGGGGAGAGACAGAAGGGGGAGCAGGAGAACGGCTGACAGTCACTGCAGTGTGTGATTGTTTGCGTCAGATTCGTCACCGGGTTACCCACCCAGTGTTTTGTGCACTCTGAACTGCGGTAAGCGCATGTGGTGATGCACGGTTATTAAAGGGGACCTATTATGCTTTTTCGACTTTTATGACCTATAAACGTTGTTATAATGATTGATAGTCATGTTTAAAAAATATCAAAAAATGACGTACTTGCATTTCGACGTATTCCCTGCTGACAATCTGGGGTGGCTGTGCAGAGCGCTAAACACTCAACATTTGCGAATCACTTGTTCACATTTCCGGGAAATCATCAACGTAGAGGCACTCCTGCCGCGCCCCCATATGCCTGGTCAAATCTACCCACGCACGCGCTTCAAGGAAGGTAACCAATCACAACAGAGTTGGGTTGGCAGGAGGGGGGCGAGGAGGCGGAGAAGGACGAAACCGAGGGTTGACAGAGAATGCTGAAAGTGCCCAGATGAGAGGAAGAGTTTCCCGAAAATCGACATCGTTTTATTTGTATGGTTAAACATGACTATCAATCATTATAACAACGTTTATAGGTCATAAAAGTCGAAAAAGCATAATAGGTATATGTTTTTTTTATTGAGGTGGATGCATGTAGCATGGAGGTGGATGAGCTAAATAACATACAATTAGTGTTCTGTGAGTGTGTGTGTGATTATATATGCGTGAGTTTGTGATTTGTGTATGTGTGTGTGTTTGCGACAATCATGCATGTGTGTGTGTGTGAGTGTGACAGTGTATGTGTGTGTGTGTGTGTGTGTGTGTGTGTGTGTGTGTGTGTGTGTGTGTGTGTGTGTGTGTACGGCAGTCTACATGTGCATGCCTGTTTGTGTGTATGTATGTGTGCGACAGTATACTTGTGTATGCATGTGTGTGTGTTGGCGTTTGTGTATTTGTGTGCAAACGGTTTGCTTTGGAAATAGTTATTTGAAGAAATTTGATCATAGCCTAGTGCTAGAATTTATGCTATTAATTCTGTTAGAATATCCATTAATCTATAGTGTTTATTCGAGTACACATAAAAAGCACCGAGCCTCTGAACGCTCAGTCATATCCAAAGCTTAAATTGAAAACAGCTCCGACATTAGCAAAAAGTCACATTAGCTAAATGCTAAAATATCCAGTTGCGTCCCACCGTACGCTGTAGAGTCGTCAAGTAGGGATAATAATTGATAAAAACAAAATAATTGTGCCGTTAAAATTGGATTAAACTTAGTAGATATCCAACCTGCTGTTGGGAAACGGTTAATGTGTTGCTAGGCAACACGTCATTTTTTAAAGAACCCCAAATGCATTATCTATCTTGGGGGAGCCTTGTGAACAACAAAGATCTTAATCTGATTCTTCTTATGGTCTCTGCTTAATTTATGGATGCACTTGTTTATAGCACCGCTCCATACAATAAAAGAGAGCATGTCTCACCACATAAATTGTTGGTAATCTGTCCCCTCGCAGTGTGGATTGGAAATGGATCAGTGGAACTTTTATTGCTGCATTAATGTCTAATTCTGCAGTTATTTTTGAGAAGCAAAACAAAGCATGAAAACTGTATTAAACAGTTGAGCCGGCGCTATCTCAGTAAGGGCGTCATCATCAATCTTGACCCCTGCAGCTTTGCGTGTCACTAGGGTTCCGTCAACGGTTTAATTTTGTTCGGAAAAACCGCCTAATAATCATAAAGACAAATCGCAGAATGTCAACCTTTAGCAGCGAAATTTAACATCAACCCACCACTTTCACTCATAAACAACATCATCATTCTTAGTACACTGGATGTCTTCATCGTACATGCAGAAACACTTCGTTCTGCCACCCGTAGAGCTCATCTAACGGTGTGTTGACGTGGCGCTGACTACAGCGATGCACCACTTCTGGAACGGGATGCATTAAATATGCATTATTCACGAGACAGAGGGGGTGGGACTTCCGAAGAGTGGGCGGGACTACCGGGCGTGCTTTGGAGGAAGCAAAATCGGTTTCCGTCTCGTGGGTTTCGCGGTAAGCGAGAGGTAGGGTTTACCAATAGAGGGATATCTGTCCCTGATTCATGATTCTGATATTGCTTTATCAAAGCTTTCACAATACCTATTGTCATCGCCCCTGGGGCTGATAACTGCCATACACAACTCATAGGAAGGAGAGGAACGGAAATTGCATCGCGGTCGACCGGGATAAGCCTTCAATTCATGACCCACTCTCACCCCAACAGTGAACCTTTTTGTAATCTTATCCTCCCTTGCCCTTTTCCTACGTTCCACATCATCCAGTTCCATCGCTATTCGGCTACCCATTAAAACACAGGGACGTGTGTGAGTTTAACCCCCCCCCCCCCCCTCGCCCCTCTCTCCCCGTAGTCTGGGGCTCAGGGCAGAACACGCCCACACACCATCTGCTTTAAGGTGTTGCTTCTCTCCTCCACATGTTTTTGGGGAAGGGAGCTGGATCGGCCGGTTGTTCCCTCTTTCGGTCTCGTATCAGCGGGGTCTTTCGGATGGATCTCTGGGGAGCTGGACTCACAGATGGACCAAGTGGGGTGGGGTTGTGGGGGGGGGGGGGGGGTCACTGGGCTTCCCTTTCATTAACCTCTCGACATGGCACCACAAAGATTCATCAGCGTGGCCGCATTCCATTTATCCATGGCTGATAAAAAGCCTTTTAAAAACGCCATTGTAATTGGGCCTATATTGTCTTAGCGGTAAGCGTTGTTGTATCGCTTGATGTGAAGAACATTTGAACCCTTGAAAAACTTAGATAGATAGATAAATAGAAGGAAGATAACACATGAATTTTCCTAGAAAGACCATGTGAATTCTTATAAATAAATCATAATTCGTCTTAAATAGGCCTTTGTAACATGGACGGCGGAGGGGCTCTGAGGCGGCTTTGTGTTGATTGATTAACTGCCTCAAATGGAGTTCATAACGCAGAGCGTTTGATTAAAATACACAAGCTGAAGGATCGCAACGCAGGACAAATATCAAGTTGCATTAAGCCTGAGCTGAGCGGAGCCGTGACCGTAGCTAAGTGGGGGGTCAGGTCTCATATGCAATCTTTATCACAGCAAAAGGTATTATTAAAGGAAATAACTCATGGATCATTTCCTGCAAAAAGCAAAAGCATATCACAGACAACGCAGATCAAATGCACGATTCTCAATATTCTCCTTACTGCACTATTTTAACCTAAGAGGAAGAGGAGGTTTACCTTGGATTCATATCCAGATGATTTCCGTTGCCGTGGGATTCAAAGAGCATGTGAGATTCGGTTGACACATCAGAAGAGTTTTGATGTGTAGCTTTTCATTTGGTGGATAAGGAGAGAGATTTAGTTTCCGTCTGAATCCTCCCCTCCCCACAGCCTTCTGAGCTCACAGAGACAGGGGAGTGTTTTCTGAGGAAGACTCATTCTGAGGGCTGGCAGGCGGGGGTCGGTGTGGACCCTTCTTCGGTGCGTTTGAGCAGTGGTTGGGTCAAACTTGAGGAACCGTGTAACCGAACTACGGAAAAAAAAAGTGTAGCACGCTCATAATTTAGCCTGAAGGGCTACCGTGATCTGGCCTTCACGAAACAAATGTATTAGTTTTCCATCTATTAGTCAAATTAATAAGGAAATCAAATACAATTTGTTCAATTTATTGAGCATTTTAGAAGGAATAAAACACTGAAAACCTTTTTGACAGGAATATGAATGAAGAGTATTGCATACTTAAGGCAGAAACTGAATAGATTCAAGTAACTGAAGCACAACAGCAAAAAGTATAGGTACTGGGGGGATATCAACCAAACTCCACTTGCAGCGCATGGGCCTGCCTCGCATTACGCATGATGCGCATATAAACAGAACATCAATAAAAATATATTAAAAAAGTGAGCATATCTACGTGCTCAGGGGATAGGCGGGTGTGGAAGCGATCTACCATCAAGTCCGCCGTGGAAAAGACTCTCTCCGCTGGAACGGAGGTTGCCGGTATAGCCAAGTATTTTTGCATTGCAAATTTTTTTCACCAATCTGGTCAAAATATTTCCAAACTTTGCTTCATTTGGTCGCCATTTCTTTTAGTGTGCGAGCTGCCTGCAAGTTTAAACTACGTGATGCGCAAAGGCACAAAATGTATCTAATGTATGGCAATTGTGTTTTTTCTTTCTTTCTACTTTACATAATTTAAATGGCATTAATATAAACGTCTAATGAACAATATGTAATAAACATAGCTTATGAATAATATTTAATTAACTTTATCCAAAAATTAAAAGAAATGCGCTACAGCTAAAATTGAATACCCACGTCATTTCGAATAATCGAATATTCGAATAACCGTGCCCATCCCTAATAACACAGAGAGAGAGAGAGAGAGAGAGAGAGACCTAATTGGCAACAGCGCCTGGAACACATAAGCAGGCAAGACGGATGGACATTCATTACCCTTAACACGGTCCTCTCCATCACTATGTCTTTCCTGCAACCATAGACACACACACGCACCCACACAAACACTCTTCGAATTATGCTTTCGTTCTCTGATCACTTCCCCTTGCCCACCCCCTGACTTCACACCCCCCTTGGGTTCCCATCTTGTGTTTTCCCAGACATTGTTAGCCTTGGCACCTGAGAGATAAAGCCCCCCCCCCCGATGATTGATGGGCAATCAGGTCCAAAACTGACATGATATGCAGTTAATGCCCTAATTGCAGCGATATATTTTGCACCTTTTATTACCAACCTCCAGGCGGGCCCCCTGTGTCTATTTCGTGGGATTATCTTTGTGTGTGTTTATGTATCTCCGTTTTTCTGTGCCTGTTTGTGTCTGCTTTTCTTTGTGTGTGTGTCTGTGACATGGCATACACTAAAGCCCTCAATTGGCCCATGTGATCAGGACGCCCTTGTAAATAACAGCAAAGTTTGTCTTTAACCAGCTGAGCTCAAACAATGGAGGACAAGCACCTGCCTGTAGCTTGATTGATGCGTGTTTTTCTGCCGGGTCAGAACAGAGGGAGGGGGAGGGTTTAAAGGGTGTCCATGACGGGGTTGTTGTCATTGTTGCCATCGTTATTGATGGCAACAATGAGTACCTTAGCATTGTTTCGCCGGTTGGAAATTAACTAGGCCTATTTAATGGATGGCGGACATGGTTATGATGCACCGGGTTTAGCTCCCGGCCAAAGGTCTTTGATCAGAGAAAGGATTTGGATTCAGGTTTAAATTATTTACTTTAGATTGTATAAATAGGATTGTTTTGCGCCTCAAGTGGAGTCATCAAAAGGAGTTAATTGAATCTGAAGTGTGTGGAATAAGTTTCAATTAATTCTACATTTTCAGTCCATGGCAGCAAATGAGGGCATCCATTTTAAGCATCCTTTAAATCTTAAAAGTTCCACTGGCAGAAGCAGAAATAAACACATTCATACTTCTGTAACCTGAATATATTTTCTTAATTGCAACATATTGTAAAAAAGTGTTCTATAGCATTGTCAAGCATTACTTGGTTAAGAGTACCTCATGAATTTATCTACATAAATGTTTGCCTAAGAGCCTTTTCTTTTTGGAGCGTTCCGGCGGAGGCTGACCTATTCCGCTCAAACTTGTTAATATAGACAATCATCCCCAGTGAGCTTTTCGGATAGTTCTTCTCTTTGGCATATTGCTTCTGATAGTGATGAGAACTGTGCCTACAAAAATAAAGCGTGGATATTTTTGTTTGAGAATTTAGGCAGACGGCATGACCTTTAACAATCCAACATGTTTTAAAATAATTGTCAATGTCATTAGGAATAATCATTAGTTTCTATTCTTTGAATTAGAAGGTATAATTTTCTGAACATTTAGACTTTCGGGAAAATGCTCAAATTGAAACCAAAGTAACAGCTGTTGATTGTCATGCAACGGGAAAAAGATTGCAGTACCGTTGCTTGAGCACAGACAGGGGCAGACAGTGTAAAACGCATGGAGGTGAATGGGGCTAAACGCTATCAAATTAGAATCTCTCTATTTCAGCTGTGCAAGGGCTATTTGCTGCTGCTCTGTAAGTAACACAATCTATGGGTTATTGTTCCTGCACCATTATTTACTGAACCACAATCGATGGATGTGACATGACCCCCCCCTGTAGAGCGGTTCCACTAGCACTGAGGCTACAAGACATGTCGAGCCACCGGCAGCACTGATATCCTCCCCAACCTCTTTACAACATACACATGCCCCTAAAATGGATCATAGGGGTCGGACAGCAACTGTAAGTGAACTTATCCAGGATTCTGCAACAATCTGGACAGCAGCGCTATCATGATTATGCATGAGGAAATTACCAAAATCTGAAGAAAGTATTTTTCAACTAAATGGTTCAAGATGGTTCACCATTTAAGTTCAATATCTGGTGTAACATGTTCAGCCCTATGGTGTGTCCTCTTATCAGAACATCTTTTATAGTATTTCTGCACCCTGTCCCTGGCTTTCCAAAGCTGGACAAGGTAGCTGGCTGTCATTTTAAATCTAGCCCGACGGTGAATAATCCATCTGTCAGAAACTACCATTGAATCTGCATTAGCTCAGTCTGACCCTACCACTCCTTTCCTTCCTTTTTCCTTTTACCCCTTGCTCCTCTCTCTCTCTCTCTCTCTCTCTCTCTCTCTCTCTCTCTCTCTCTCTCTCTCTCTCTCTCTCTCTCTCTCTCTCTCTCCCCCCCCCCCCCCCCCCCCCCCCCTCTCCCCCTCCCCCCCTCTCTCTCTCTCTCTCTCTCCTCTAGATCTGTTTCACTAGCTTAAGGGTGACCACCAGCATAGCAATATACATCACTATTAATTCCAATGAAGGAAATGGACTATGAAAAAGGATTGAGCCCCTTGAAGTAAGAGGGCAGGGAACATTCAGAATATAAACAAAACTCAATAACGGTCAAAGTTGCACGGGACATTTTAACTAGCTCATAGCTTTACCTAAACTGGACATTTGGACAACGTGATCAATAAAATTGTACAAAACTGATATATTTTCCAATTAAAGACGCCGGCCAGACCTTAGCCCTGACCTGCAGGGGGCGGTCTCATCTTACCACCGACACGCCCAAAGCCCTTAAAGCCCCGTCAGGCTGGGATTTTCAGTCATAATTTTAATGAAACCATTATTCATTTAGCATTGATTACAGATATGATCAGGTCATTTTAAGCTATGAGCTAGTTCAAATGTTACTATTGCAACTTAAACTGTTATTTTCAGTAAGCAATTATCTAATTAGGTGTTCAGAGTGTATCTGTGGATACCTGTTATTAAGTTATTCCATCTGTTCAGCAAATAAATGCTACTTTTATTAAAAGTGGGCAAATGGTGCCCTTTTACTTGGCTTTGCTGTCCAATTATCTGTTGAAATAGCAACAAAGGAATGGAATAGGAAAGACTTGATTTCCATGCAGAAATAATTGAATAGCAATATTCTTCCGGTGGGCTAGCCTGCCAGATGTTTGGGCGGAGGGGAGAGAGGTGGTTAGAAGGGAAAGCATTTCGACAGATTTGACTACACACTTCCACAGAGTATTGCACCAGTAACAGGCAACACGGTGCACTGGAGAAATGAAAAGATAAGCCTGAGAATAATCCTATGGTTTTTATTGTTATTATGAATATCCCCCGGTGGAATGAACTATAGAGTTTTTATTCTTCTTCTCTTTTTTTTATTGGACTGTCTGGCGAACAGGACATAGATGTTTGCCAGTGAGCGCCTGAGATCTCTGTTGCTGTTGTTGTTGTTGTTGTTGTTGTTGTTGTTGTTGGGAAATGCATTCAAACAAAGTCACAGAGCTTTCTAGTCACCAAGTAATCCTGTTGCTTTGGTCTGCAGTACAAGGAGAATATGAGAATGGGATGTGAGATTTCTTTCTTCAGTAATAAATCATTCTTCATACTACTAATACTATAAACAACAGTGGGCAAACACTCTGTTTTGTAAATAGCAAAAGAGCTTAATGGTGCTGAGTGAGCAGTTATTTTTGTGAAATATGTAAGGAATTTCGTAGACCCCCGTGAGCTATTAATGAGGGAAATGCGTTGTACGAATATCTGTTTCAACAGCATGTGCCTCTTTATGCAACCCGGTATCACGTGATTGCGTGCTCATGCGCACGAACGTTAATCTATTGAAGCGTGTTCCAGAGTACGACTTTTTGCGTGCTACAGAGAACGAAATGTAAACCAATGCTTTCTGAATGGGAGTGTTGTCAGACAATGAACGTGCTCCACAAAACGGTACGAGAGAAAGAGAGAGAGGGAGGGACAGAGAGAGAGAGAGAGAGCGAGAGAGAGGCTTCAGAAAGGGTGTGCGCAGATAGTACAGTGCACCCTAGTTATGTTTATGCCAAAACCACAAATGCTATATGTATATATATATATATATATTGCCTAATTATATATATTGCCTATATATATGTATAGGCTATATATATAATTAGGCTATAATTATATTATTTAGTGTGTAATGAGACATCTATAGCCAAAATTGTCGAAGATGCCCGAGAATCTCCGGGGATATCAGCATGGGAAATCGGCGAATCAGACCCATGAACCTATAAAGAAAGACGTCATCTCAAGCGGGAGGGAACGTTTGCGGTGCTGGTTTGTGTCAAGTAAGTACAGTGTCGTGTTCCAATACCCGTACTGTCCGTACTTACTAGCCAAAATTTGAGTACGCAGTACGTTCCAATTCAGATCCGGCGAAAAGAAGTATACTTCAAGGACCCGGATGCCGTACTCAAAACGGGCTAATCGTGAAGTGTGGATCGAAGGACACTCCCCGTACTCAACGGCAGCCATCTTAGCTACGTAGCGAAAGAGGCGGAGACAGGCTGAGCCAAAGTCGGCGCATTTCCCCCATAGTCTGCATTAATAGAGTCATTTTGTAGTTTTTTTATAGTTTTTGTAGCTTTTTATAGCTGCTAGGCGTAAAGAGTTCACCGTTCAAAGCGGGATGTTTATTGCGGGGGAGGAGCCACGGCGGCAAACGTGATCGTAATTTCCGTTCAGTTCATCACGGAGTACTCGATTTGGAACAGCACTCACATCTGAAAAATTAACGTAGTAGACAGTGCGGATAGTATACTTCCTTTAAGTATACTCATGGAAGTACGGGTATGGTCTCACGAAAATACGTGACACTGTCACGTTATTTAATCTATTGAAACGTGATCAGGGACACGTAGGCCTATTTTCTAAATTTTGTATTTCAATTGGAAGTAGGCTATTTGTCGTGTCACTAAGCATGACTTCCAAACTAAGGTTCTCTCCGGGAGCGTTCTCCCTAATGTCCCTTATGGAGCTCCGTACAGATCATTCATTGTTGAAAATTGTCTGTGATAACTAACAATACGACAGCTTTTGGCCACCCGTTTCTACTTTCACCTTTGATACTGAGAAATTGTGACAATACACGGATATATTAAATGCAGGTGCGCTGCTCAGTAGGCAAACCGCGAAGGAAAAAAGGGTAGCTGCTTCATCTGTTCTTTTTAGTATATCTAGAAATCATACCGTATTTAATGGGTTGTAGTGAGTGTAACATAATTCACCTACAGTATTTTGTTATGTGTTGTTCTTTCAATTGTGTTAGGCATGTCGTTTACTATCTTGGTGGTTCAGGGATCGCTGTACCTTTTAAGGATTACGAGCGTCTCATGACGTCAGAGCCCATGCGGGATTTGTTTACCTTCAGCACGTTTTGATTTCCTGTTTCTCTCTTACTAAATAAACGAGTCACACAACTGTGTGCTCAACTTGCGAAATTGTATCTCTCACTTATGGCAATTTCCACAGGGTTATCATTAATATTGATGTGTAGGGGTTGTTTATAACTCGTGAATAATATTGTTTAGACCACGGTCTGGGGGAATACTCTGATTCTGATTGGCTGCAGTGCGTGCATTAACTCCTGATATAGCCCTACAGACACCTGCTAAGTAGTTCCAGTCAGTGTTTAGATTCTCTGCCCGAGCCCGAGCCCGACGCGGGCCGGGTCGGGCCGATATTTCCCACCACTATACTCGGGCCGGGCCTTTGATCGAGCGTTTTTATTTTTATTTTACCATTGGTTTATTGGCCTAATCTGAGGATAAATCTATGCCATAAACAGAAATATTATAGGCCTTTATTACACGGGTCTTCTCAATGCCGTGGAACGCTCCGTTCATGGGTAGTAGTCCGGTGACTTGTCTATCCCAGCGTCTTCCGTTGCTAAGCGACGTCACCGTCTTTGCGGACAAATTATTTCTCTGCTGATCAACACTACGAATGGCCAAAAGACTTGTATCCCCCCCCCCCTTAAATAAATACTATGGCAGAATTATTATTATTATTATTATTATTCTCATTCAACTTGAACATGTGTTTTTACAGTAGAGTGGTAGGGGGATGAAGTATGTTGGCCAACCCGGAAGTGAGCGTCGCCCTGGATTCCCTCGACAAAAAGCCAACGGGTTTTGCCATTGGATTTTGGATTATTGCTGAAACATTTGCATCTTTGAAGCACCTCCTCAAAAACTGAAAATATATAAAAATAACCGTGCTCCAAAGAACGAAATGTAAACCAATGCATTCTGAATGGGAGTGTTTCTCAGATTTTTCCATGCTACACAGAACGAAATGTAAACCCATGCAAATAAAGACTTTATGGTCATAATAATTTAAATATCATTAATATCCTGAGTGTGTAGGGTGGTATTCAATATCTTTCAACCGGGCTGCATCCAGTCACTTGACCGTTATGGTTGCTATGTTGGTTGCTATCGACCGCCCCCTCTAATCCTTACATGGCTCTAAAAACCACGCGGCAAAGGAGCTGCCGTCCATTGTGTTGTTTTTGTCGTAAACTAGGGTCCGATGTTTAGAGAAAAGGCAGATATTCCAAGGTATCCCTAAAAGGCAGCTTGGATGTTTTTATTTTCTGCAGTTTAGACTTCTACTATAACCTATTTTGGAAAGCAAAACATCAAGCTCATTGATTTAACGAGGCAGGGTTATTTGAAACAATTGATTAAATAAATATTTGTGAGATGTCATTACTTCTCCTGAGTTTGCTTCCTATTTATGTCGAGTATACACCCCTACTGTCCACAAGCATCCCCCCCCCCTCCCCATATGGATTTGGAGAATTGTTGCCACGTCCCAGTGGTGGAGGTATCATATATATGAAAGAGGGCATTCAATTATACTATAATGATCAATTAGGAGGCCGAAGCCCTAAAGGAAATGATGCAATAGGTGACTGAGGGTCAACAATTGAGAACCCCTTTTATCCTGTATGTCCTTCGATCGAGTGTCCTTCGATCCACACTTCACGATTAGCCCGTTTTGAGTACGGCATCCGGGTCCTTGAAGTATACTTCTTTTCGCCGGATCTGAATTGGAGCGTACTGCGTACTCAAATTTTGGCTAGTAAGTACGGACAGTACGGGTATTGGCACCGAAAAGGGGGGGTAAAGGAGACGGATTCTAGGGGCCCATGATGGAGGGGGGCCCAGAGAGGCCCCTAATGATGATGAAATTATAATACAAAAATTATTATACTATTCTTTTCATGGGGCCCAAAATCCCTAGCGGCACCCCTGGGTATTGGAACACGGCACTGTACTTACGTGACACAAACCAGCACCGCAAACGTTCTCTCCCGCTTGAGATGACGTCTTTCTTTATAGGTTCATGGGTCTGATTCGCCGATTTCCCATGCTGATATCCCCGGAGATTCTCGGGCATCTTCGACAATTTGGCTATAGTCTCATTACACGCTAAATAATATAATTATAGCCTAATTATATATATAGCCTATACATATATATAGGCAATATATATATATATATATATATACATATAGCATTTGTGGTTTTGGCATAAACATAACTAGGGTGCACTGTACTATCTGCGCACACCCTTTCTGAAGCCTCTCTCTCGCTCTCTCTCTCTCTGTCCCTCCCTCTCTCTCTTTCTCTCTCTCTCGTACCGTTTTGTGGAGCACGTTCATTGTCTGACAACACTCCCATTCAGAAAGCATTGGTTTACATTTCGTTCGGTGTAGCACCAAAAAGTCGGACTATCTTACTCTGGAACACGCTTCAATAGATTAACGTTCGTGCGCATGAGCACGCAATCGCGTGATACCGGGTTGCTTTATGAGACAATAACGATTTTACATCGCTCCCGACAGATTTCTGACGTGACAGGTTAGTGGAATCTATCTTGACTGTCATTCACAGGTGAGTGAATGCAACAACTATTTTGGTTGTTTAGTTTTGCTCTCTCCAATTATCTTTCACTCTCTCTCTCTCGCTCTCTCTCCTACTTTAAACCTCTGCAGCTCCCAAAAACAGCTCAGTCGGTGCAAGCAGTCACATTACACAAGTTCTAAAACATCACTCAAGACCTAAGAAATCACTTAAGTTATAAAAGTGTCCACGCTGTTTTGATGAGACCCACACACAAAATAAATGATCAGAAGGCGAAGTGAGCCTTCATTGATGTTGACATCGTGTTCCCCATAGCAGTCTTTCAAACATTTTTCCATTCCATTCATCTTAACTCATGCATAGATATCTTAAAAATATCATCAAGCATTTGGTATCGATAACGTTTTAGGTATTGACGGATTACCTCAGTTTACAGTCGAGCACTTGGCATAACCATGTTTCAGGGGTTATCCAGTTTAAAGCGGTCCTGCGTCTTGCTTGGAGACCTAGTTCCCAGTCTTCTGTCTAAAGGCCCTGACTTCCTCATTTGCTCACAATCTTCTCCTTTCACAAGTAGAAGTGCATCAACAGATGCAATTAAGGAGCAGATGAGCCTCCTCGTAGCCGACACCGCCCTCCCCCTTTTCCCACCCCTCTGTTTAAACTTGAATTACACCATGGGCCGGGGCAGCCATGCAGACAGGCCCGGGCCCCGATCCCCCTCCCCCAGGATCAATACGTGGACGGGCTCCAACACGCCTATCTCTGATGTGTGATGACGGCCAGGGGAAGGAAGCCAAGAGACGGAGATGGCAAGAACGCCAAAATGGGGTCCAATGATTTTTTTGTCCTGGAAACAATCTCTGAGCCGTTCAGTGAGGGGGGGGGGAACGATTCTCGAGAAGCAATCACGTTAATCTGGATCAGTGTAGCATGCCGAAGGACGATTAGGCATTGCATCGTTTCCTCGTAGAGACAAAAAACAATAAACAAAGGATTATGGTTGAACTCATCCAGGGAGAGAGGAACATCCTACCTCTAGCGACGGAAGGAACATCGCATTCACAAGGATTTCCAGTCCAATGTTTCCCCCAGAAACTTCGATTGATACCAGGCACCACTGTCCTCCAGCGGAACGCACCAGACCGACATGATGAACCAAACTACATTTCTCAGAGAGATTTGCGCCTCAGCATTATTTGTATTCGATTTTTATTTTGGGTCGTCTGGGACAGGAAAAAAAATAAAGAAAGTGAAAGTGTGAAAAAAGAGAGAGAGCGGGGAAAGATAAAGCGGCAGAAGAAGAAAGAAAGATGGAAGAGTGTTGGAGGTACAGAGTAGTCATTATATGGTTAGTGAGGAGAGAAAAGAAGAAGGAACGCGGATGAACCTGGGAGTCGGCCGAGTAAGATGGATGACAGGAGGGTGGTGAGATTGAGAGAAACAACACTGAGAGACAAAGATGGATGGGAGGAGGGAGGGAGGGAGGAAGGAGGGATAGAAGGGATTGGAGAGGAACTACGGTTAATTGGTTGGATGGATAGATGAAATAGTGGATAGAAAGATGGATGGATGAATTGACAGAGAGAGGGAGGGATGGTTTGGTGAATGGGTGGAGATCATTCATTCCAACACGTAAACCCACAAAGTTCACCAGAGGACTCTTAGCATTTAAAGATGCTTGAAACTCATGTGCATTAGGCACAGTGTATATATAAACATATTCTGAGCTTCTCAGTTTAATTGGAACCAGGAACGGTCCACTTCCAGTGTTGCGACCAGGATGGGCATTTACGGGCTTAGACAGCCTTTCTCGTTGTTCATTCGCCCATTTTAACTTAAAGAATATCTGAAAACATCCAGCTTCTCCAGAAATCCAGAAGCTGAAGGACAACATCAGCCTTCTCCAGATTGACCTTTGTGATACCATCCTTTAAGAGCTCCAGATCAGGGAGCAAAGGGCTGTCGATACCATCAAAACGAATCTTCGTTACTTCTACAGCTTTGCTAAGCGGTTTGCGAAAGCAAAGAGTAATGCTGGGCCGCTGAAGGACAGTTCCAATACTCATCGACCACAAGATATGGCAAACATCCTCCAGGAGCAGTTTTACTCTGCCTTCAGTGACCCAGAATCTCCGGACATCGAACAAACCATGAGAACCCCTCAAGGTGAACCAGGTGCAACCATTGCTGACATCATCTTCACCAAAGAAGACATCGAGCTAGCGATTGATGAGCTCGACAACTATGCTGCCACAGGACATGAAGATATCCCGGCAAAGACCCTCAAGAGCTGCAAGCATGAGATCAGTGTTCCCTTGACCATACTTTGGAAATGGTGGAGAAATCCCCCAGGACCTCAAAGCACAGTATATTACCCCGATCTACAAGAAGGGAAATAAAACTGACCCAGCCAACTACAGGCCGATCTCCCTCACATCCCATGTTACAAAGATATTTGAGCGTGTGATTAGGACCCAGTTGGTTGATTTTCTAGAGAGTTGATTTTCTAGAGAGCAACATGTTGGGTAAGGTATCCCTTACCCCACATGGCTTCCGGAAGGGACGCAGCTGTCTGACCCAACTACAGCACTACGACAGCATCCTTCGCAACCTCAACGAATGCTTCGAAACCGATGTGATATACCTCGACTTCGCCAAACCCTCGACAAGGTGGAACACAACATCCTTCTGCAAAAGCTTCACAACTACGGCATCCGAGGAAACCTCTACGAGTGGATCAAAGCCTTTCTCTCAAATAGGACTCAGACCGTGGTAGTCGACGGTCACCACTCTGATCCTAAACCTGTCCCACAGGGCTCGGTACTAGGACCGATCCTGTTTATCATATATATCAACGACCTCCACAAAGTTGTTAAGAACTGCGACCCTGGTAGTTTCGCAGATGACACCAAGATCCAGAGAAAAATCGACATCTCCGAGGACACAGAGATTGTCCAAGAAGACCTTGACAGCATAATTGAATGGTCCAAGAAGAACAACATGGTGCTACACCAGGACAAGTTCATGTTGCTTCGGTACAGGGCAAACAGATCTACCATGCTTGACGAGCTTCCCTTTACATCACATCTCTCGGAGTACGTCACACCAAGTGGGCACATCCTTAGTCCCCAAAAGTCTGCAAGAGATCTCGGTGTAGAACTGTCTTCCGACTACAAATGGACCCCTCACATCAACAAGATGGTGGCTGGTGCGATAAAGACTGCTTCATGGGTTCTTGGAGTCTTCAAAGACCGCTCCAAACCTGTCATGCTTCAACTTTACAAGTCATAAATCCGAAGCAGGGTAGAATACTGCTGCCCCCTTTGGAACCCTGTAATGGTGACAGACATGCACACAATCAAGGATGTCCAGCGCATCTCTGGAACAGGGAACCTTGACTACTGGGAGAGACTCTCTGCGCTGAACCTTCTATCCCTGCAGCGCAGAAAAGAGAGATATATGATCATTCATGTCTGGAAGATCCTCAACGAAACCACACCCAATGACATCGGGATGCAGTTCACCGACAATATGCGGCTTCGAAAGAAGGTCAAAATTCCCGCCTTCAACAAGCATGCACCTCTGTCCACTGTGAGCCTATACGACTCCTCCTTTGCTGTCCATGCTGGGAAACTATGGAACATTCTCCCCCACTCCGTGACCTCAGCAACCCAGCTAGACATGTTCAAAATTCTGCTGGGAAAATTCCTCCATGAAATCCCGGACAAACCTTCTGTCAAGGGATACCATACAACGCAGAATAGGAACAGCATTATAGTCCGGTGGCCTGCCGTACGTTCGGCGGCCGTGTTGATCTCAACAGAAGCAAAAAAAAAGAAAAAGGAAAAGACATAATGGCTCTGTGGCCATATTGAGATTTAAAAAATATATCTCTGCTCTATAATTTACAGATTTGGGTTTGGGTCGCCAATTCTCCCCACTCAGGCTTCTGCGTTGCTTAAGCAACAAGGCTCCCAGCCACACGGCATTCCATGTGGCTGGGAGCAGCCACATGGAATGCCGTTGTCAGCGAGAAGGCTGATGAGCTCATCATTGGTTGATAATTTAATCCCTTAAATAAGGTAAACGGTACTCCAGATCTCAACAGTATACTATATCGACTCGGTTGTGGTAATATAATACATTTGGAGAGCATAAAATCAATCCTTTGAGGCAACTGCGTGTTCATTTCAACGTATTTTTGTTGAAAATGAATACCTCAACTGCAGCTTGCAGGACTTGACAGCTTCTAAACCATTTGTGGGACGATTCTATAGATTCTCCTTGAGAAAAACATAGTAGCAAGATTTAGAGAAATGTGGTGACAAAGGAAGCCATGCAGTAGAAACAGACAGACACATGCGCGTGCGCACACGTGCAGACGCAAGGGCACACACACACGATAGTGTGTAATAAGATAAGTGTCAGACTGCTCACATCTGTGTGTGTGTGTGTGTGTGTGTGTGTGTGTGTGTAGCAGTACACACACTAGCAGTAAAGTGTCACTAGCAGTAATTCTGAAGCTGAATTAGCCGTGTTTCATGTCTGCGGGCGAACAAGCCTTATGTGAACAAACTTCAGGGGCCCGTGTCAACATTAGGGTCCAACATGGCCGCCTGTCGGCGGGCGACGGCACCCGGCACTGTACACTGAAGCCGTCGTCTTCTGAGACAACGCGTTCACGGCCGCTGTCGGCTCTAATTAAGTAATGGGCGTGCGGCGGGCGAGCGAGCGAGGAGGAGAGAGACCGTCAGAGCTGGGGGAAAAGGTCAATGAGCCGTCTGAAAAGACACAAACTCAACTCACTAGTACCAATTGCCCTGTTTGAGGAGCGGGCGAGAGAGACAGAGAGAGGGAGAGAGAGATACCCTTTTGTGTGTGTTTGTGCCTGTTGTACACATGCATATTGTATGTATGTATGTGTGGGTGGCTGTATCTGACAGATTGTAATCAAAGATAGGTGTTTAATTGCAATGTTTTTCGGGACATTTTTATATAAATGTCAAATTTTGCCAGACCTACTTCACCAAAAGCCTCTGAGAGCACATGGTTGGACATTAAAGCCACCGTAGATAACATTTAAGAGCAGTACTTTGAGTGTCATTGGTTAGAAATGGCACCGGGCCATCTGTCAGCCATTAGTGAAGGAAATGGGATAAGCAGGAAACATTTTTAGGGGTGTTTATTCTCAATGTCTTTCATCTCTTCCCTCCTCCCAAACTTTACAACTCTCAAACATTTACTAAAGCACCTTTTAAGGAGCCAACAAGAGAAAATTAGCACTTTTTTACATTAAATATCTTAATAATTCGTTTTCTGTGGCTGGGGTTATTCCAGGACACCAGTCCCTGAAACATTCAGTGCCTCAGCGACTCCTCCATGTTCATCCATGAGTTCAAAACTGCCACTTAACATGGTCAACCCCTCCACCGCCTCTCACTGAAATGGTGACCAGGGGGCGTCCTGTTCAAGGGCCTTATCACTATCTGACCCTGCCACGCCAATCCTTTTATCTCGACGGAGTCAACGCCGTCAACCTCTAATCAGACCGGTAACCGGGGAGGCTGGTGGCAGAAGTCCTCCAATCAGCTCCACCTGTGAGTCACACATTACCAGTCCTAGCGCTGCACCAGACAGGCTCTTGAGAGGAGGGGTGGAGGGAGAGTGGATGAGCTCTGGCTGCAGGGAGGTTACCACCACATGTTCAGGGGCCCATGCTGACCAAAGGCAGCTCATTAAGATGCTTTTTCTACCATGACAGCTCCCAAGGTTTTTGTTTCATTTCTTTGCGGTTGCCTTTGTTCCGACACTGACTTGTACTTCAACTTCACTTTGAACGTGATAATTTAACTGCTTCTTCTGCTCATGTTTAGTCTGTTTATGTTAGGTATATACAGCTATAACGCATACTTGAAACAAAAACAAAGCCCTTCTGGAAAGTGTGTTTGTGACTATTTTAATTAGCATACTTCAAATTACATTCTTTACCAGACATATGCTGCTTGTCTGGTCTTCAATCTGCTTCGTATGTTGATGTATGAGTGAATACATTTTCAGTAAATAGTCCAATTAACTTTTTTTCCCAGACATTAAATGTTCATTTAGCTTTTGCCTTGTATGGATGTTATATTTGTGTGGGCACAGTCTCTGTGTTCATCTTCTTATCTGATTCCTTTTTATTGTCACTGCGATCACACCAAAATCGTCCAAAATCCCAGCCAATATTGCTGGAGTTCTGTCCCCTACATCATCTCTCACTCCGCATAGCTTACACTGCTACTGCAATTAAACAGGTTCTCTATTGCTGTTTTCTATGAAGGTTCAGCTGGCTGCTGACTTTAATAAGCTTACGGCGAGAAGTGAACGGGATTTGCAGCAATTCTCCAAAACACCCACACATTCCTACATTTAAAGAAAATAAACGCAAACTGAATCCTGAACAGGAGCTGCCACAGAGATGGTCACTTCCACATGCACACGTTTCGTCATCTTTGCGGTCGGCATTAAGATATATATACTAGGTTACAGTATGGACGTCGAGGAGTTAATTCCTCCATCTCAGCGAACTGTCAGCCTCTCTCTGAAGACCATTGAGACGCCATGGTGTGTGTGTGTGTGTGCGTGCGCGTGTTTGTGCATGCTTGTATGTGTGTGTGGAAAACAATATGTGATTGAGTCAATCATGGGCATTCTGTCTGGGCCCTCTCTCGGTCGAGACGGGAGTGTTTGAGGGGGCTGTTGAGTTGAAACATAGTGTCATACGTCCTCAGTAAGCTTAAGATGAAGCAGTGATTGAGTCTGAAGGACTCAGCGCGAGCGACGGTATGACGGGGAACATTGCAGGGACATAAGGTATTACAGCTGCTTCAAGGCGCCTAACAAGTAGCTAAATCCCCCATAATAAGGGGGTTGACGCATTGATTTATAATGGGCTGCAATCCCAGCATGCCTTGCTGTGTCAATGCAGGAGGATATAAATCTGATATCCATGCAGAGATCCTTTGATAACCAAGGCCATTGATTGCATTTAGTGAGCTTTTGTCTAATACAGATTCAAATGGGTGGCAAATGAAATAGGAATGGTTAACTAGCATAGGAGTGGCGGTATTTTATTAGGGAATGATAGATTGCATTAAAGCCTGGGGGTTGAGCCGCGGTCCGCAGGTTGTGTAGAGATGCAGGGGATGTTATCGATTGCATCGTTATTTGGTTTAAAGTCAATCTGTATTTCTTAATTTTTTATTATCATTGACTACCACGCTAAACAAATAACATTTCATTAAGCAAAAAAGAACATGCCTCAGAATGTCGTTGGGATGTTTATCTGAATGTTCTTTCTGATATTGTGTCTTTTCGCATTGCATTGTGGGAGTCGATGTCCAGGATTAGCGATAATCCCAGGTACTTGGTAAGTGTATTCATTTATGGAGAGCACTGAAAACGACATCCTTGCTGACAAACCTGTTTTAATACATCCAGACCCACACACTCTTAAACATTCACACACACTCACACGCAGACAAACACGTACACACAAACATACATGCATACACACAGGCACACAGGTAATCTTTCAAACCATCTTAACTCAGTATCTACGGGTAACGTGAAGTTAGGAATTACACACTAGATTCCCATACACAAACCGACACACACACACCACACACACACACACACACACACACACACACACATACACACACATGCTTGACGAGCTGCATAAACAGGTAGTGCGGGGGTCACAGGTGTTCAGCGCGGACCTCTCCAGCTCTCATGTTTCTAAGATGAGCTGATGACCTCACCTTGACCTTCCTAACTTTGTCTTTTATTTCCTGCGCCGCCGCGACTCTCTGGAGTTTCATTAGAGTGATTTCGGCAGATAATGAAAACAATATTCATTTACAGACTCTCTTGGAAATATAACACACTTAAAAAGCAGAGCCGCCGCCGTTACATTTAATCAGTCATTCACAGTCCCGGCCCGAGACTTTTGCAGACTGCTCGTCATCTGCGAGCTGATGACAAAAGGGTTGGTTAAAACGACTCCCGGATAATAACCCCCGCCCGGCACCAGGGCGTTGGGGGACGTCACTCTTCATCAAGGGGGAGTCCGCTCGCCTCATGTGTGATGTGTGACGCAAGCATGTAACATAACTGATATTAGAAAACAGTTGTTCTTTTTTACAACATGAAAGAAATGTTGACGGCTGTGGGGGTGGTGGGTGCAAGGGAGGGAGGGGGGGGGGAGGTGGGGAAGAAGGAGGGGGCGGTATCTTGAAAGCACAACTAGTAGCGGCCGGAGCATCCAATTTTAGAAGAGTGACATTTAGCGATGGAGAATGTAGTACAAGAAGTCAAGCGCCTTCACCAGATGATAAATGCCAGGGGGCCATTCTGCATGCAAACCTTCCTGGATTATGAATAATTTAGAGCTCATTTCAGACCATCCGTGGCTCAGGATGAGAGACTAACTGGCTGATGTGGACCAGAAGTTAATCAGAAACACCAAAATAACGGAAAGTATACCTGTGGAAGACGAAATTAAGGAATACAGATTGAGTTTAGTATCTGAAGAAACGAGCTGTACACGTAACAATGGCCACAATTTGCATGTAGCGTCCTCTGATTGGTTCTGGTGAACGGAAGGCTCCTGCCGGGTCTACCATTGACTAAAATGACCATTTCCTCCATTCCACCAGACCCAAGAGCTGCGCCCCGTCTGAACACACACACACACAAACACACACACAAACACACACACACACACACACACACACACACACACAGCCGTCGGAGCGATTCTTCTGTATTCCGGGTGTGTGTCAACGTCATGAATATCCCACTGGAGCAGCTGGCAATAAACAAGTCCCCAAAACAACAACAACAACATGTGTGTGCCACAAACGCACCGTGTCGTGCTGCCCACTAGGCTGTGCGCTTGCTCACTCACAGGCCGTTCATGAGACGGGCACGGAGCAGAGTGTGTGCGACAAGGGTTAAGACGATATGCTGACACGTGTGTGTGTGTGTGTGTGTGTGTGTGTGTGTGTGTGTGTGTGTGTGTGTGTGTGTGTGTGTGTCAAATACACGCAGCCATGCTTGAAATATCACAATGTTTTTCTTTTGTTGTGTTTTCTCATCTCAAATATTAATGGGGTGGGGCTTGGGATTCACGAGAACACGAGCCCCCCGTCTCGCCCCGACTTATTAAGAAGGACGACGGAGGGGAACGCTTCATTAGTAATGAGCCGCACAACCATCCGTGGTGGGGACGCGCTTCTCCGAGCTCGGCGTTCAACGTGAACAATAACACGTGCATTCTTTATAACGCCGAATACGTCTTCTAAAAGGGGACCTCCACCGGCCCCGGGCTCAGACGAAGCAGACTCCCAGCGTCCTCCTCTGCTATGAGGATCTCAGTCCCTTCTGCTTCATAATTCATGTGAGCTTGATCCTATACGCTCCCTTTGCTGATCGGGAGGTGGAGGAGCTCCATCAGATTGGCCCCAGCACTACCGCGGCAGCTCCACCACTGAGGATGAGGAGCCTGAAGGAGGAGGAGCCTCCCCTGGGATCCACAATGGAAGAGCGCGGCCCCTCGTCCTGGTCCTTTGAGCCGGCCTGTGAGCTCCGTGCGTGGAGCGCAGCCGTGCGAAGGGCTGGGGGAGGGGGGAGGGCTGGGGGAGGCGGGGTGGAGGGCTGGGGCAGGGCTGCGGGGGAGGTGGGGGTGGGGGTCGGATGAGAGAGTAGTGGAGTGGTGTGGAGGTCCCATTGGGACGAAAAATTACTCGATCTGCTGCATTTTTCACGACGCCATTAGGGGCCCCTTTCTTCCTCTTTGTGTGCTGGAAGACACAGAACCGCGCTGTGGATGGGGGATAGAGGACATGAAGATCATGTGACTTATAGGCCACGCACTGTTTGTTGCCCCCTCTATGGTGGTCATGTAATGTAGCACAGCATTGATGATCAAGTTGTATCTCGGCTGTAGGCATGATTCAAGAGTTGTTATGGGTTGTTATATAGATGGCAAGGCCATTTATCCATCTGTCAGCTGTTAGTGAGTGAAATGCGCTGTGGGAATATCTGGTTTGAGTCGGCTGTGCCTGCCTATGTATGAGACCATGAGTTCTGACCAATCAGGGAGCCTCTTCTTTGATAGGCTCGGGAATCCATTTGTCTGTCAATCACAGCTGCCTGAAATGCTGACCCTTGAGAAAAGCGGGGAAGAGGTAGATATTTTTGGGAGTTTTTTAGTTTTCAAAGCCTACTCTCTTCTCTTTCTTTACCATGCTCAATTCTTACGTACAGCAGCATCAATGGTTGAATCAAATGTATCTATTTAAAAATATACATTAAGAATTAATATATATTTTTCATTTTCAATTAATATAGAGTTTCTTTATGAAAAAAGTTTGCGGATAATGACGCAAGATTTAGTGATGATATAATAATAATAATAATAATGCATTTAATTTAGAGGCGCCTTTCAATATCAGCCCCATTATACACCATTTGCCTAATAAAACTAAAATACAGATAATCATCTAGAAAATGCTGAAAGGCATGCTATTAAGAAAAGCCAAAATGCATGAATGGATTAACCTTAATGGATTGTAATCCTTCTAAAGAGCCTCTATTGCCACTGATTATTCATGAATGTGTTTAATAATGGAGTTCCATTACATGTGTTCCGTGTTAACATGTTTTCACAACTTTATCCCAGGGAATATGAACGGCGGTAGTATGTTGATGGTGTGTTAGCACCGTGTGCGCTGTGTCTGGTTGTGGGCGTGTTGTTGTACTCACAGAAAGTGTAGCATAGCACAATTGTTTTAAGAGGCTGTTGTTGTTTTGAGCCAGCCTCGTGTTTTGCCTTCAGAATGGATCAAAAGGCTAGAAAAAAATGAATTTGCATTCAGGGTTGATACCCTGTTACTCTGCTGCTTAAATTATGCTTAATTTAACAAAACGCACGTGCGTGTTTGTGTGTATGTGGGTGCGTGCGTGTGTGTGTGTGCAGCTATTGCTTGACATACCTGTTGGGAAGAAGCCAAGGTGTATTAAATGCACACAACTATGACCCATACAATTTGTATCCCAGTCAGCCGCCATCCGTTAAATCAATATCTAATATCGGTTTGCCTAGCCACTGAGACCAAGCTACAAGCTGTGAAGCTGTGTATTACCGGTCCGCGGGGACTTAGCTCTCGTCTGCCTCTCATTTTTGTCAAGCTAACCACATCAGACACTGTAACTCCTAACACTTACATACGGTGATGGATATCAGCATTGCATCGTCACTGTCACCGCATGATGTTTATCCCTGCCAGCCCAACTTACCTTGCACCTTTTTTCTTTTTAGCTCAACTTTATTTGGTAAAGGTGGGGTGAGGAACTTAACAGCTAAATAATCTATGGGATAAATGTGTGATAAGTGTGAAAGTCGCTTGATTTTTAGTCTTGTTTAGTGTTAAACTGTGAAGGTTGACGGGTAGAGCTTTGAGAGAGAGAGAGAGAGAGAGAGAGAGAGAGAGAGAGAGAGAGAGAGAGAGAGAGAGAGAGAAACAGACAGAGAGATAGAGACAGAGAGAGACAGAGAAACAGACAGACAGAGCGACAGACAGACAGACAGACAGAGCTGATGCTCCCTCTTTGTTATAAGGTTGACATCTCAGGTAACCCACTTTTGCTTGGGCGTGTTTACTCTTTGATTATCGTCAGAGCAGAGGGAGAGCCCTCCCCCACCACCGGGACCAGGGCTGACAGGCTGTCACAAGACTGACGGAGACAACTCATGTACCACCTGGGCGTTGCCTAGGCGACCCACATACACACATATATATGCAGACTTGTATGCTTAGCATCGAGGTATTGCACACACATACACACGCATACAGTATACACAAACACCTCCACAGACATATAAACATCCCATCCCACATGCATACAATCAAACACACCCAACACATATACACATACATATAAGCAGACACAAACAAACACACACAAATACTCAAGCACACACACTCAGTAGTTTTGTTTTTGAACAGGTTGACAGTTTAGGAAGACGTGTGATGAAATCCGAGCTCTTCCTTCGATAATAAATGCGTGAAAAGTTAAATCTTGATGGTTTTAGCAGTTTGCTGATGACCTAGAAAGGTGTTTAGGATCACAAAAATTGGGCCTGTCCATCGCAACGTTACAACGTCACAACGCAAAGTCATTGACAGGAAATGCTATTTTGGTAAATGATCATGAAATGATTTGTCATTACGGCATTGTAGTAGGGCTCTACGGTATGGACTAAGATGTATATCAGGGTATGATTTGAGGCATAGACGGTAACGATATTATTTCATGGTATGTTAATTTTATCTTCTAATTTAGATTCAAATGCTTCTGAAGGGGAAAATACTAGTTAGGCAGCTAAACTGCATGAAAAACAAAATCTTTTCACAAGTTACTTCCATCCCTGAAAAACACTAATGTTTAATAGTATGGAATTCTTTCTCCACTTGCTCGTGGACCATGCCATGTAGTTTTGGCATCTCAATTTGGCTGAAGTGTGTGCGGGCAGGTAATGCGTACCTGGGATCTAGTGATTTGGCCATCTCTGTAAAGCCCTTTCTATCGACATTTTTAAAGGGAACCATGTCCTTGCACAGGTAAACAGTGACAGCGTTTGTTATCTCGTTCCACCGCTGGCTTTTTTGGTCGTAAGGACTGGCTTTGGAAAATGCCTGCAGAATTGATGTCAGTGAAAGAGATGCAGGGACAGCATCATGCTACATGCGTCTGTCTCATATGGTGTGGAATGATAGCTTGTGAAGGGACTATTGCGCAAGCACGCAGGCGCAATAGCATTCTGCCTGAGAATGCAGCATCGCTGTCAAATCTGTCCCTGGGAAAATAAACGTTGAGCAGAATTGAGAAAGGAACTACGTTACGTTACCATATTTTCGGTAGTTGGCGTAACTTTGCTTTTTACATGAAAAAGTAGTTAAGTTGCTCTATTAACGTGTTACTTACTTTGTAACGCATTAAACAGACACTGTCTACCGGTCACACCTGTCTCACGGTAACGATAAAATTCATGCCGTAGCGCAAATTCGCACCGGTGTACTTTCTATACCGTTTATACCGTACACCCCTACATTCTAGTGTTTGAAACTGCCACAGTGGTTCTCATCCTGGTTAATGTTGATGGAGGTTTTAACAGACAGCTCTCTTGGGGCCTCCCAAAGAGGTGCATGATCTCCATCAAAAATTCCCATGATGCATTCTGATGTACAAGCCCTATAGAGATGGTGTTATTGTTGGCTACTTACGGCTTGGGCCAGATAAGCAGTGGAACCCTCCTCCGCTCTGTCCCACCTCCCTCTTTCCACAGTCCCATGATCAGAACCCAGTGTTTACTGACGCTATATTCGATCAAATGTCTTTCTGTCACTGGCTTTTAATTGGACGGATGAGATAACGTTGGACTTTCCAAAAATAGTGAATGTTCTAAAATAGGCAGCAGGTATACTAAAAAGATTTTTTAGTATACCTGTTTACTAGTTTACTAAAAAGAGAGGAGAATATCTCTCCTTTTTAAATACTATCTAGCGCTACAATAAGCTGCCGTAATGAAGTTATGGAACCCCCATTTCAACACTACGGTCAAACTGTGGTTTATATCAAGGCCAGAGCCCCTCTGGCTGCTCCTTCTAACCAGCGGGGACGTAAAGCCCGCCCACCGACCAGGAATCCCTCCTCTAAATCCCTGAGCAGAGTGACGGCTGCTGTTCCTCAGCCCCCAGATGGCTCCAGTCCGGTTTATATCACCTCCTTCCCCCTCCTCTCCTTTAATACAGCCGCGGGTCCCCAGAACCCCGCCCCGCCGAGGCGTCCACCGCCCTGCCAGTCGCTGGACGACCTACATCCACTCCCCCTCCTTCATCTGCAGCCAATATCAACTACATTCAAGAAAATACACCCCATGTTCATCTGTGTGTGCTGGTGGTGATGGTGGTGGGGCTGGGAGGAGTTATATATAAGGTCGGAGGAGTTGTATGTAAAGTCCTACAAATTTAAATCCTGTTTCTCTTCATTTTTTCTATAAATCATCGGAAGGGAGCAAGTGGAGTGTGCGTGCTCGCTGTGAGTGTGCGTTGTATGTTTATGTTTGTGTGTGTGTGTGTTCACTATGTGTGTGCGTGTCTGTGTGTGCACGCACTGCGTGTGTGTCCATGTTTGTGTGTACGTGTTTACACACAAACACAGTCTTAAGATGAAAAACCAGAGGGTTGCATCAATCATACAGACACACACTCACAAACACACACACTGACATGTCTGTCTGTGCTGGCCATTCTCTCAGCTCGTGTGTGTTCTTTGACGTGTGGGCGTGCGGCCTGGATGAGGTCTCGTGTTTGGAGGGAGAATGAACTTAGAAGTTTGTTGCCATTTCTAAAGTTCCTTAGATGTCCCTCACCGAGGCGCCCTCGGCGGGGCACTGGGAAATGGCGGGAGATGGGCTGGGGGCATTGGTACTACTACTACTGCTGTAGTAGTAAGCAACTGTTATTTCATAACACCTCTATGGAACTGGGAGAACTCGCTGGACATAATGCCTCGGCCACAATCACGAGCGGATAGTGTTCATTATCGTGTTGTATCCTGTTAGCCAGCATAGAATCCAGTGTTAAATCTCAGCTCACAGTAGTGATGCGCTAAAGTGCAGTGTAAGTGCGTGGATGAGTGCGTGCGTGTGTGTATCGGGATGGTATTTAGATAGGGGAAAATTTCCTTCTCAAACAGGTAATAAGCCGGTTGTCTCCATGCTCGGTGGAATATAAATACTTACTTCTCTCCTCGAGCCGTAAGATATTCTAATAATAAAGAATTGTCCTCCCAAAGTATTTTCGTGAGATCATTCTAGGATAAGTCTTCATGGGTCACATTTGGTTGATCTAAACAGATGCTCCCTCGGTGCCTTCCTCGCTATCTCCAACACCCACCCTTCATCTGCTCTCTCCACACACACAAAAAAATCTCTGCCTCTGCCATCACACACACACACGCCATCACATACACAGACAGACACGGCATCACATACGCCATCACACACACGCACACACACACATGGCATCACACACACACACACACACACAGACACACACACACGTGCACATAAAACACACACACACACGCACACACAGACACGCACACACGTCATCACACACACATGCCATCACACACACACACACACACACACACACACACACACACACACACACTGTGACAACCCGCTCCCCACCAGGGGGATCCGGGGGCGAGTGGTGGAGGGCGTGTACCACCGCCATCCACTAGCCGGAGAGCACTTCATTCCTCAGCCAGATGGGGACCGGAGAGAGGAAACGAGCAGGCGGACGTCTTATAAGGCAGCCGAGGACTCATTCCAGGGCGGAGGCAGTCAGACCTACCAGGAGGAGGCCATTGACACGTCCCAGTCTACGAGGCTCACGGAGACCCTAGCACAGTGTTCTATACCTTGTTCTTTTGCCTATTCTGTGAATAAACGCAGACTGCGGCTTAAACCAGCATCCAGTGCGTGGTACTTGCCGTGACAAATAGACTCTTACGGAACCGGGTTGCCACAACACACACACACACACCTACACACCTACACACACACACACACACACACACACACACACACACACACACACACACACATTTCATCACTCTCCTTCACAAACAGAGGCAGTGGAGGGGACGGTATTCTTTTTTTCCCTTTTTTTCCTTTGTTAATCAGCAACGCTTGTCTGTTGCTGATTAACAAATAAGTATGCTGCTGCTTCTTAGTTAACAAAACAGAGAATGTATTAGTCGATTCTGGCAGCTGCCTCCTACCTGGTTAATACCCAGTGCTTATACACTCTGATACACTCTGTTCATTCAAAAGTAAACTTAAAACCTCAGGACAACCAAAATCTCCTCAGGACCACCTAGAACATTTGACAAATCATCCTCCGCCATCTTCCACTCTCTCCCGCTGTCTTAATGTGTTGCCTATTGTTGCCCTTTTGTTTGAGTGTCTGTACTGTCTGTATGTATTCCTTTCTTATTTGTGAAGTGTATTTGAGTATTTAGAAAAGCGCTACAAAAAATTGATTGATTATTATTATTGTTATTATTATCAAGGGGGGACTTGGTAAAACCTTGACAAAAATGATTAATGTGATTAACTTCCATAATATTTTGATTGAGTTCATTCATTGTGATTAACAGATTATGGATACAGTTTGCCAACATGGCAACCACTTCGCATTGCCTGGCGTAATTTAACAAGCGGTAGTGATTCCTCTAACCCGAACCCCGCACATGGAAGGTTCTAGCGCGTTTATCAGCACTGCTTGTGATTGGTTAGGGCGCTTATTACTGAGTTGTGACCGTTGTTGATTCGTTTGAATGTAATGGCCGTGCAATATCATTCATTTAGTTATTTATGCATTTTGTCATAAAAGAAAATTGCAATGCATTGATTGTAACATTACTGATTAGATAATTGCAGAAGGGATTAGATAAAAATGCAATTAACTGATTAACCCTAATGCCTTGCCACTGCTACAACTGGTGGTGGAGGAGGAGGTGGTGGAGGGGTTGAAGATGTTGCTCAGTTGTGGGATTAGTGGCTCTTAATGCGATTTGTAATAGGATATGGAAAGAACTTGTCGGCTGAGCAAAAGTAGGTGGAATTAGAGGTTACGAATGTCATGGGAGAGTCCCTCGAAATGAAGCGATGATCTTGAAAATGAGCTTTAGGTCTACTTAGGTCTACAAAATGCTTATGATGAGGCTTCTCATCGCTGCTTGTTGAAGGATTCATCTGTGCAACGACCCGTTTAATGAAACGGTCTCTCTCTCTCTCTCTCTCTCTCTCTCTCTCTCTCTCTCTCTCTCTCTCTCTCTCTCTCTCTCTCTCTCTCTCTCTCCTTAAGCGTAGCTGTATTTAAGCGTACTGGTGTATGTGATGCATAGAAGCTGACTGAACAATATTCCCAGATCGACTGTGCGGTGCGTCAGAGATCAGTGATCTGCTAGATTGCTGTTTCGTATCTATGTTGAATTATTGAAATCGCAGTCGCTGCTTTCCGGGCGTTGTCAAGTAAAACCACTACTTGTTTTGAAATGAACCGCTGTGGCTTTTGTTTTAAATGATTTTATTAAAAACTATGGCTCTATTTATGAAGCACCTGCGGATATTTTTCACGGGTAATCAATATTTGCTGCACCTACTTCAAGGTTCTTCCTCCAAAGCCATAACAGCATTGTTTGTACAACCTGTTTGTGTGTGGGTTGATGTGTGTGTGTGTGTGGGGGGTTGTAGATGTATACCTGTGTGTGTATCTGAATATGTGTATGAGGTTGTCTGTGGTTGCGTGTGTGAACACACGTCTACTGTGCACGGTGTATACACTCTGCAATGTCTGCATGTGTGGTCGTGTGCATGTTTCGGATAGCGTTTGTGTGTGTGTGTGTTTCTGATGGAGGTGTGTGTGTGTGTGTGTGTGTGTGTGTGTGTGTGTGTGTGTGTGTGTGTGTGTGTCTGTGGGGGTTTCTGATGGAGTTTGTGTGTGTGTGCCTGTGTGTGTGGGTGGGTGGGAGTGTGTATGTGTTTGTGTTCCTGAGAGTGTGTCTGTTTATGTGTGTTTGTGTTTCTGATAGTGTGTGCGTGTGTGTTTGTGTTTGTCTGTCTCGATGGTTGGATGTGTGGATGTCTGTGCGGGTGTGGGTGTGTTTCTCATAGAGTGTGTGTGTGTGAGGTATGTCTGTGTGGTACATGTGTGTGTGTGTGTGTGTGCGTGTGTGTGTGTTTCTGATAGAGCATGGTTTCTCAACAGGGGGGTGTTCGCACAACCTAGGGGGGCACTGGGAACGTGATTTATTATTCATTTTTTTGGGGGGATTGTAAACTTTCATGGTTTTCAATTTTTTTGATGAAAAAATAGGCTGCCTGAAATAAATAGCCTATTTTCATTTATTGGTTTCTGACCCCTCTACTGTCTCGGCTACTTTTTACAGTCTTGCAGAGTGCGCAGTGTAACAGTGGTCATACAGCGCGGTTCGGTCATGCACACGCCCGGAATCAGCTATCGTCATGATCTCTATAGTAACACTGATAAACATAACCCAAGTTCGCGGGTTAACAGTTCAATAACCAACACAACACAAATTTTTCCTCCTTCCTCTTGCTGGGAACCATGGTGCCCGCGGTGCCCGCGGTTCCCAGGCCGCGGTGTCCACGTTTCCCGGCCATTCATTCATTCGTTCACCGGGCAGGGCGGGAGTCACGGGAGTGCCGTGGCCACGGTCGCGGTGCCCGCGGGGCCCAAGGACACGGTGCCCGCGGGGCCCAAGGTCATGATGCCCGGGCCGGGGGTGCTGCGGCCGGTGCACAACGGGAGACGTGGCGGCCAGAAGTCGTGGGAGTGCCCGCCGCAGTCACGGTGAATGAATGTTCAATCCAACCATTTCTTCCTCAACTCGTGCATGTCATTAATATTCATCAGGGCTTGAAAACGAAATTATTTTCAATCGTTCCGCTCCAAACGGAACCGATATATTTAACGTTTTCGTTCTTGCGTTCCACCACCAAAATATCTTTCCTGAACCGGTTCGGAATTAAAATAACGTTTGTTCTTAACGTTCCCGCAGTGTTATTGGGCCTAGTCTATTTTTGTGGTCGATAAAAGGGTGACCAGATGTGTCGCTTTGTGCGGGACAGTCCCGCATTTCCATTACTTTGTAAACGTTCCGCAAATTGAGACGTTTTCCCGCATTGTTATTAGGGTTGGCGCGAATTATTCGAATATTCAAATACTCGTTGGGAAAATTTGTATTCAAAGCTTAAATCAATATTCAGAGCTTCGTTTTTTCACGTACGTGACGTTACCAGAGCGAGGGAGGCAAACTATAAGCGACACCAAGCAGAGAAGCGAGAGAGGTGGAGAAGAACAGATATCTTGTTTCCCTTTACTTTATAGCAACATAAGCGGGATCTCGGGAGGAAAAGAAATGCTCAGTGAAATGCTAACCTTAGCTTAGTTGTTTGTTTACGTTCGCTGTACAGCGCACAAATCAACTGTGACTGGCTTGCTGCAGAGCGTGAGAGTCTTGCGAATACCCGGTCAATATAATGGATATAATATGGACACATAAGACAATCAATATTCGGTATTTTTTATGGATTTATGGTACAAATTCCCTAAAAAATATGCACTTTCCAGAATGAATTGAAAAGCTCCCGCAAGGGCTGAGACGGCAGAGGACAGCTGATTTGGTACGGAACAACAGCTGTTCGCTTCCACGGGGATAAACTAAGTAACTCCAACTTACTTAGGCCTACTAATTGACGTTCAAAAGCTATTAAATCTTCAACAAAATATGCAGATACTGTCAAAATCGGTTCCAGGGAGTGTATAGGGATTATTAATGTTGTTTTTGATGGTGTGTTTTTCTGGAATAAGTATTCGAATATTCGCTCGGAAAAACCAACGAGTATTCGAAGCCTGAAAAATGGCATTCGGGCCAGCCCTAATTATTATTGACAGTCAGACTTGATTTTTGAAATAAGTGTTTTATAATCTGGCATTTATCAAATAGTTGTGTGTAGACAGCAGTGAGGGCTGTCATCAGGGAGCGGGCGGGCTGTCTGATCATGTCAATGAAACTTGGACGCGGACGCAGGTTAAGGGCACGCCCACCAACAAGAAACAATGCAAAGGCGATATAGTGGTCTCGGTTAATTTAGCTCACGTTACCTTTGTCGAAGATATAGCTCAGTGCAACTGTTGCTTCCAAATCGCCTCTCGCCAGGGTGGTGGTGGGAATTTGTGACAACTGAGCTTAGCGGGCAGCGAAGTGAACGCGGCTACCGGAAATATTTAGATTTTTTCATGAAATAGGCTATGCTTTTGTGAAATTTTATAGGCTATATAGAGAACGAATAAAACCGTTATTAACTGTTTTTTTGGGATTTCAGAATAACGTTTCTGTTCCGGAACAGTTGAAGACCATTTGGTTTTCGTTTCCGTTTCCGTTCCTTGTAAAATTCCGTTCGTTTTGGGTTTTCGTTTTCGTTCCTTGAACCGGTTCGGAGCCCTGATATTCATTAATATTTTTTTATAAAAACCGACTCAAAACCGACTCAGAGGGCATTCATTGCTATATGTGACGACCGCAAAATCAATGAAAAACGATGCGATGACACCTTTAAGCAATATAACACGAGTGTGAGTGGGGTTGGTAGAGGATCAGGGTAAGGTCAGGGGGGCGTTTGCTCAATAAAGGTTTAGAACCACTGTGATAGAGTGCGTGTGTGTGTTTCTGATCGAGCTATCACTCAGCTCTATTGCAGTGAGATCTTGTTTTCCACCAGACCGTCAGGATGTATCTGGGGCTCCCTTGTGTTATTGCTGGGTTGACCCAGTGGTCGTAGATCACCGTGGAAACCAGGGAGTGAACGGAACAACGCTGGTCGCTGAGACGACCAGGAAGGAACCAGAGGGGGCGAGGTCAGGTGTACCGAAGAAAGAACTTGAAAAAGATAAATAGATTAATGAATAGAATAAATAAATCAATAAATAGAATCGAATCTAATGAGTAGAAATATGTCGTTAATAATATGACATCATCAATCATAACATAACATGTAGCTTTTCAAACCTGTAAGTCCCCAAACAATTAGAAACACACTGAAGCAAACTCTATAATGACAACATTAAATACTCAAATAATATGTCTTAATACGCGGTTCCCCGGGTCTGTTTCAAATGAATCCCCATACATGCAGACAAGCACACACCCACACACACACCCACACCCACACACACAGAAGAAAATCTCTTGAACACACACACACTAACATTGGCACACACATGAGTAAGCACTTAGAAGGATAGACACTGACAGGCCCTCACAGACACAGACACACACACTCACAGACACACACACACACGCACAAACACACACACACACACACACACACACACACATTTTATCTCCTCCCCTCAATCTAGAATATCCTTCAGGAGCGGGAGAAGGATTAGATGGATCCAGAGACAGAGAGTGAGAGAGAGTGATGGACAGGGTAGGAAGCTGAAGAGAGGAGTAAAAAGGAGGGGGTGGGGGGTAGAAAGGTGGAAAGAGGGGGGTTGGGGGGGGGGGGGGTGGATAGGAGTGAGCTCTGTAATCCTGGTACAGTGGGCTAGAGATACAGCTACCTGGCCTTCAGAAGGCTTCACACTAACCGTGGACAGGTTTCTCCTGTTATCCTCAGGGATTTAAATACAATGTAATCACCTCCAACCCTCCACGGGATCCAATCACGTGTCAGGAATACCAATCAGTAAACAGGAGCACACGCTGGGAGAGGGCAGAGTGGCTCTCTGGTTGGGATGGAGTTGCAATATGAGAATGTTTACCTCAATCGCAGAAAAAATATCATTACAATAACTTGCCTCCTCTGGTTAGGAAGTAACTAAGAGTTTTTTGTCATTATGGTGTGTGTATGTGTGTGTCAGCAGTAGCTTTGTGAAGTTTGTATTGTATGGATTCTTTTGGCTGTCTTGGAGTCATATCTGTGATTTATTCATGACGTGAGTGTACGCATTTAATAAAAAATAAATAATATAAATGTATGTAAATACTAAATATTTTAGAATAAAATGTCTGCTTAACCACCTTTTTTATTATTTATTCATGAATGTATTCATATATTTTTATATATTTATCCATTTTTCATTTGAAGGTGAATAATGAGCCGGGGAAATTAAACAAACAAAACCTACACAGACTTAAAGGGAAACTTCACCCATTTCCATTAAGCTTTGTATCGTTAGAAACCCACTCATATTTTTGTATGGTCGTGCATCATTCCCTTATTTTCTGGAGAGACTGGAGAGATCCGTATCGATCTCCAACACTTCCTGTTTAAGATGACGCAATATGACGATTTTTGCGTAGAAGTAAATAGGAAGTGAAGTGGCGAACCCTTTGTTCGCCCTATTTATTCCTAAAGCAGAGGTAGTCTGACACACATTTCTTGGGAAGCACGCACAGAGATTGTTTAACTTGGTGTTGATTCATTTATTAAGCAATAACTCCGGTTGACTTTCCAGGAAATAACTAAACATAAAAACTCCAAGCAATGTAACTGTTTGCGGCCAAAACAGGGTTCTTCGTATTGTACAAAAAGGGCTTTTCAATGTAAAATAGTCTGTCAAAATGCGTCCAATAATACGAAATAATGCAAAGTAATGCGAAATAATGCGGTCAGAAAACTGTTGGCTCTCTGCCTTCCAAACCGGAACAACAGTAATTAGCCTGCCCTATATGAGGGCCTCCAATAGGCTCCAGGTAGAGCGTGACACACCTACTTCCCCAGGTGACACAACGGACTAATCACCACGTCATCACAAAATGCATAAATATACATATGAATGAAAGTTTGATTAATATTTCATACACTTTATAATTCTTAACTCATACTTTTAGCCTTAGACTCAAAATATATTTACTTAAAAATATTCAACACAAAAGACCTCTAAATGGCTCCAACAGGAAGTGTAAGAGGGGAGGATTCTCGCAAGACTACAAGCACAAGGGGGTGGGACCCGCTGATCTAGATCAGCGGGAGTGGCCAGCGAAGCTGTGCATCGTGGTGCATGGTGGGAGTTGTTGTCTTCAATCCACAAGCGCCAAAAAGTCACTTTCTGCCTTTTCTCGGTCAAGACGGCACCAAATTAGAATTTTATATTATTCGACTACATATAGGACCCAATTTCAATCCATATTCATGCCTCCACCTATGAAATACTCCTTTAAACAATGGTAACGTTCAGCTAAAGGCTGTGACTGATGTATGTGTGCCTGTGTGAGTGTCCCAGGGTCCAGAGGCTAGGCCCTCCAGTCCGGGACCCTCCCCCGCTTCCTGCAGGAGCCCGACGACGCCTACATCGTCAAGAGCAACCCCATCCAGCTGCGCTGCCCGGCCCAGCCCGCGCTGCAGATCTTCTTCAAGTGCAACGGGGAATGGGTCCATCAGAGCCAGCACCTGGCCCAGGAGCACACCGACCTGCGACCGGTATGGAGCACACCCTGCACACACGCAGGCACGCCCACACTAGCATGCACGCACACACTAATGAACTCCCTCACTCACACACTAATTGACTCACTCACTTATGAAATCACTCATAAACTCACTCAATTGCTAACTCAATCGCTCCATCACTTTCTCATACACTCAGTCACACGCTCATAAACTCACTCAGTCATACTGGACAACCCCCCCCCCCCCCCAACACACACAAACACACACACACACATACTGGTTTCAGTGTACCGCAGTGTTGGGCCAATGTATGGGTCAGGGCCCCGTTTCCCGATATCGATGGATCTTCGCTCGTAAGATCATTCTCCCGATGGATCTTTCGAACCATCGATAATTTCTTTGGAGCATTTCCCGAAACTCCTCTTAACGTGAACGCGCATACGCTGCATTCACGACGATCGTAGGATTGTACCTGTCCACTGACATGGTGCTGAAACGGGCTATGACGCAGGGGGAGACGCAGGAATGTCGGAGGAAAATGGGGTTAAAAAGGGTTAAAATATCTCCCCATCAAGGCCAACCGCAGAGTAGCCTACGAAAAGAATAGATTGCAATAATATGAATGCTAAAGATATTAAAACACAATTGATTAAGCCTAGGCCGACATATATATCAGTCCTAATCCTGAGCGCATTCACAAGTCCAGCGGAGGGCTCTAGTTTTCGCCGGCCAAGTCATGCGCTGTGATATGTGTGACAGCTATGTTGCACATTGCAGCTAAGGCTGGGGTAGCTTTGGTTGAACCGGAGGACATTGAGGACGATGACGACGAGGAAGATCGGTGTGAGGACGACACACTTGTAAAAAAGGTTTTGCAACGCTTAAAATAATTAAAACATCTGCAAACATAATTTTGTGTTCTACAAACACATTTTCAAAGTTTAAAAAATTTCACCTGCGCGTTTGCAGTTTCAAATCTGTCATTGGTCTAACAGTGTATTTCATTGTTTCCCGGTTTTGAAACCTTGTAAATGGGATTCTTAAACATGTGTTCGATAGAGTCTTATCAAGGAGACAAGAGTCTAGCTAAGCCAACTAATATTATGCTGCCAACCTACTAATAGTGTGGATCAGGGGGTGGGGAGGTCGGTTGTGGGTGGCTGTGGGGGGAAGCTTGTGGGTGGGGGGTATGGGGGTTGGTACTCATTGGGATGTTTTTTATGTTAATGAAGCCAGAGACAATGGCGTTACCAGTCATGATATTGCTAGAGGTAATAATCCCAACGCAGGGTGGGGATAATGTATCGCCTCTGAACAGCTGAAGTCTGCATTTTGGAGCAATTTCATTTGCACAAAAACCCAAAGATGGCCGAATCTCATCGACTGACTGCACCTTTTATGGCAGCAGAGTGAAACAATAGACCCCGGGATGCGTGATGATTCAGTTAAATAGTTGGAGGTGCCATCACAGCGGCAGCAGGGAGAGATTCAAGGTTTTTATTAATAAAGCTCTCTCTCTCTCTCTCTCTCTCTCTCTCTCTCTCTCTCTCTCTCTCTCTCTCTCTCTCTCTCTCTTTCTCTCTCTACAGACATGATTAGAGCAAAATCCCCCCCAAAGAAATCTAGCTTTAGAGTATGAATTCAATGCCCGTCATTCAATTAGTTAAAAATGATCACTCATACTCTCAATGAGCCTCCTCTATGAACACCCACCAAAAGACGAACAAGCAAACAAACCTCAGTTTCCATCCATTAAACCCTCATTACCAGCCGTGTGGTTTCTACACCCTAAAGGGATTCATCATTAATCCATTCATCCCAAATATAACCCAAAGCTCTTTCAATGTAATTATGATGTGATGCACACAAACATTTCCTCAGACGGGTGGAGGGATGGGATTTCACCCCAAGGACACAGAAGATTGTTACACATCCTGGTTCAGTCATCGCAACAGGGGGTCGGGTGGTGGGAGTGTGTGTGCGTGTGTAAGGTGTAAGGTTTGGAGAAGGCAGAGCCGGTGGGGACGGGATTTATTTTTTTACATTTATTTAACCAGGCAGATCATTAAGAACAAGTTCTTATTTACAGTGATGGCCCGCCTGACAAAAGCCCAAGCTTCTTGGGGGGGGGGGGGGGGGGGGAAGGAGCAGTGAGAAAGGATAGTATATGAACTGATGAAACCCCCCAGTTAGGATTGAAATGAATGGAGCAAGCAAAAAACACAAACATTTCCTCAGACGGGTGGGGGGATGGGATTTCACCCCAAGGACACAGAAGATTGTGACCCATCCTGACGTGGTTCAGAGTGCCCTCCTGGTGTCCTTCAGATTGGCTTGGATTCTCACCATACGTATGTAATTACCTTCCTGTCACTTCCACTTCCCTTCAAACGGAACGGAGGCAGCGACTTTGGGCCCACATGCATGGAGTTATTAATTATTATTCTCCCACCAGGAAATAGATCATTATTCAGACTTTTTTTGGGAGCCAAGCCTCGCCTTGTTTGTCAAGGTGAAGCTACAACACAGGCTGGTACAAAAAGCATTAGTTCACACCGCTTCGTACCAAATTCAAATAATATCACTACTAGTATTAAACTAAATGTTTGCTATTTTGCACCCAAGGGCCTATTCACAGACTATTCACAGACTGTAGGGCAGGATTCATTATTTTGCAGATGGATTCTGTTTTGTTGTGCATAGCTACCACCTGTAGCGACCCAGCTGGGCTTGGATGGAGGTCAAGGGGTGAAGCTGTTCATCGTCTGAACCCATCCAGAACCACTGTACGCTGCTTTTCCCCAGCAAAGCCAGCAGCAACTATCATGGGCAGTGGTCCATACACGTCCATACAACTTCCTAACACACATTTGATTACAAAAAGTACTCATTTATTTCATAGGGTAATCATTTTCTTTACTACCCAAAATCACTAATTTCGGTGATCATTTGTAGATCCCTTTTGAAGATGTATGAGTGTAACAAGTAAAATTGTATCCAATATGTAATCTCTATTCCGCTCATCATACCCAGTCGAGCTGAATCCTTTCAACTAAAGCACCGCTCCTCGTGTGTCCTATCGGCGCTGCTGTAATCGAGGTGTGTATCAAATCGCTTCAGAGGAGGAAGGCACATCCCTACTAACTAGTAAAACTGTCACTAGAAAGACTCAAGTAGGCAGCGTCATCATCACGCTACAAACGACACAGATATGAGAGCGGCCTATCTGTGTGGTGTGTGTGGCCGGCATATTAACCCTCGCCGCTATCTGGAGTGGAAGAAATTTACCAATTAAGCTTATCAGTCTTCTATTCCAATCAACCATTGGCTTATTTCTATCAACCATTGGCTTATCAGGCTGCTTTTAGGCCCCTTATCAGGCTGCTTTGAGGCCCCTAGTCAGGCTACTTTTGAGGGGGGCACTCAGATTCTGGGGCCCACCACGACTGTTCCCTTTATACTGCAACAGATTGCTCACTGGTCATGATAGTTTGGGGTTTATCATAGCATTTTCTCACTTGTCATGATAGTTTGGGGTTTATCATGTCATTTCTCTATTAAATAAATATGGTTATGCAATAAATCATTCAACAAATAAATGAACATACAAATATATATAAATGAGTCAATATGGTTAAGAAATATATATATAGGTTAATATTTTACCCTATTGTACCAACACTCAGGTGTGAGTGTGATTAGCTATTACAAGTCTTTAGAACAACTGCCTTTTCCTGTGCCTTACTGACATCACGATTGAGTAATGGCTTTTAATGGCTAATCACACTCACACCTGGGGGTAAAATAGGAGCCTTTTAAAGAGGACATTTTAAAGAACAATGAATAGTAATGGTCGGAAATGCACTGGGTTCAAACCCTAAAGTCATCTCTGCCCATGACCTGCTGAATTCTCTTTATAAGATGCTGAAATCCCAAATGCCTCGAAATTTACTTTAGATTCCAGAGTGTGCTGAACAAAAAAAGTAAAAGAAAAACTCAAACACACAAGTAGAAAGAACATCAAAACTAGCCTTGGTAGCACTCAGAGGGAGGGAGGAGACGCAGAAGAGGATTAAACAGGAGCTAAAGTGTTTGGGTGGCGTTGCCTTTGAGGATAGATGACTCGCCTGCAAGCCCCCAGGCAGGAACAGTGCATACTTCCGCAATCCACCAGTGCTCAGCGACCAAGCCTGGTATTGCAGCTGTTTAAGCGGGCCAGAAGTAGATATCTCCGTTCACTCCAATACAAGTGGGGAACAGGAATGTGTCTCCGAAAAAAAATGTCTGGATATCAATCAAAGGCTCATAATTATCTTTATGCCATGTACTAAAAAAATCGAAGCTTTCTCTTTTCAAAACGCCACCTCAAGCGTTTTATTAGCCGTTTTATGTTATTATTTTTTGCTGGAGAAGGAGGGGTGGGCAGCTGAAAAGAGTCGTAGTGAAACAAATGTTGTTTCGGCCCGAAATTCGAGAGAGCCTAGTGCACGGCTCCGTTAACTTCTCGTGTACAAGGTTTTTCCTTTTACATAACATGAATGGCGTTGATGGTTTTTAGTCACTGTGGTGACTTTTTATCACAAAGTGTTTTAGTATCACTAACAGTGTTTTAGTGATAAAGGGATTTTTAGACTGGTTCAGCTGCTGCTCAATGACTCACGTTCCTCTGCTTGCGATCATTGCGATTCACCATGTATTGATCCATTTATTCAAAAGATCCAAAGACAAAGAACGGGTGCATTACGGTATCATTTTCATAATATTGTTAATAGCCTAATAAACATTTCAGTTGCGTTAGTATTTCATTTTTCATTTGCTTGTTTAGCTAACAATTAACAATGTTGGTGTATTACAATTATTTATGTGGGTAGGCTACTCCAACCTCGTTGCTGATCGAAATGTAACCATTTATTTGTATATACATTTTTGATTGCATTTTTTATTAATAGTTTGAAGGAATCTGTTTCTTAAGCAATAACATTGAACTGTATTTTTGTCTAGGCCTACATACATTTACTATGTTGTCATATTTATGAAGTACACTTACCTTGCGTTCACACCAAAAGATGCATTTGCTGCCCGAACGCGTTGACGCCGAAGTTTTGCGGCGCAGCAAATCAAGTTTTGCGGCGCAGCAAAAGTTTTGCGGCGCAGCAAAGCTTTTGCGGCGCAGCAAAGCTTTTGCAGCGCAGCAAAGGTTTTGGCCGCAGTTTTGCAGCGCGGGAAGTTTCGCGGCACGGCAAGTTTTGGCCGACATTACGAGCATTGCATGTCTTTACCTGTTGTGGAAGAGGGAGAGACGTCGGAATGCCCGTCGTTTATGGGTTCATGCCCGTGCCCGGCAGCGGGCACGGGCATGCCGCGCTGCAAATCAGATTTTGACGCGCCGCAAATCAAATTTTGCTGCCGGTTTTCTCGGCAGCAAATGCTGCGGCAGCAAAGCAGCAACGCGTCTCTACATTCACTTTGAATGGGATCGTGCCGCGCGTCAACTTTTTGCATCTTTTGGTGTGAACGCAGGGTTATACTTCCTTGGTCGGTAAACAATGCGACTGCGATCGCTCAGACCTCTCCCTTATGATGCTACCTACAATGCTAGAAAACAATTAATATTTCTGCATCCGGTATGTCATGAACTAGGGCGTGGCTAGGCTCCCATGATGTGGAAGCAAATCTTTCAGTGATGTTGCCCTCATGGACATATTATAGAATGCACAGCGGATTCCAAAATGGTGCCCATTCATTCCTATGAAAACTGCTCAATGTTGCAAGGCAACATCATGGACATAATAAAGGATGGACCACGGACTGGAAAATGGCCGCCCATTCATTCCTATACAAACTGCTCAGTGGCGCAGGGTAACATACAGGAGCGATTTGCTTCCGCGTTATGGGGCCAAGCCTAGTCCGTGACGTGCCGGATGCAGAGATCTTCTTCTACTTCTTGTTTAGTGGCGGATCATAGTTTTTCCCCATATACCGCCACCTACTGGACTACTACAGGAGTGTGTGACAAGGACATTGGCAAATTATACTTTAAATAATAAAAATAAATTCAAAGAAAAAACCAAACTAACGAAACAAAATAAAACTAACTCATCTCATCTCATCTCATTTTCGTCCGCTTATCCGGGGTCGGGTCGCGGGGGGAGCAGCTCAAGCAGGGGGCCCCAGACTTCCCTTTCCCGGGCCACATTAACCAACTCTGACGGGGGGATCCCGAGGCGTTCCCAGGCCAGTGTTGAGATATAATCTCTCCACCTAGTCCTGGGTCTTCCCCGAGGCCTCCTCCCCACTGGACGTGCCTGAAACACCTCCCAAGGAAGGCGCCCAGTGGGCATCCTTACCAGATGCCCGAACCACCTCAGCTGACTCCTTTCTAAGTAAAGGAGCAGCGGCTCTAATCCGAGTTCCTCACGGATGGCTGAGCTTCTCACCCTATCCCTAAGGGAGACGCCAGCCACCCTTCTGAGAAAACTCATCTCGGCCGCTTGTACCCGCGATCTCGTCCTTTCGGTCATCACCCAGCCCTCATGACCATAGGTGAGGATAGGAACGAAGATCGACCGGTCGATCGAGAGCTTTGCCTTGCGGCTCAGCTCTCTTTTCGTTACAACGGTGCGGTAAAGCGAACGCAATACCGCCCCCGCTGCTCCGATTCTCCGGCCAATCTCACGCTCCATAGTACCCTCACTCGCGAACAAGACCCCGAGGTACTTAAACTCCTTCACTTGGGCTAAGGACTCGTTTCCTACCCGGAGTAAGCAGTCCATCGGTTTCCTGCTAAGAGTCATGGCCTCAGATTTAGCGGTGCTGATCCTCATCCCAGCCGCTTCACACTCGGCCGCCAGCCGATCCAGTGAGTGCTGAAGGTCACAGGCCGATGATCCCATGAGGACCACATCATCTGCAAAAAGCAGTGACGAGATCCTCAGACCACTGAACTGCAACCCCTCCCCACCACGACTACACCTCGATATCCTGTCCATGTATATCACAAACAGGATTGGTGACAAGGCGCAGCCCTGGCGGAGACCAGCACCCACTGAGAACGAAACTGACTGGCTGCCGAGGACACGAACACAGCTCTCGCTTTGGAAGTACAGGGATTGGATGGCCCTGAGGATAGACCCCCTTACCCCATACTCCCGCAGCACCTCCCACAGTTTCTCCCGGGGGACCCGGTCATACGCCTTCTCCAGATCCACAAAACACATGTAGACCGGATGGGCATACTCCCAGGCCCCCTCCAGGATCCTTGCGAGAGTGAAGAGCTGGTCCGTAGTTCCACGTCCGGGGCGAAAACCGCATTGTTCCTCTTCAATCTGAGGTTCGACGATCGGCCGAACCCTCCTTTCCAGCACTTTGGAGTAGACTTTACCAGGGAGGCTGAGAAGTGTGATACCCCGGTAATTGGCACACACTCTCTGGTCCCCCTTTTTGAACAGGGGAACCACCACCCCGGTTTGCCACTCCTTTGGCACTGTACCCGACTCCCACGCGATGTTGAATAGGCGTGTCAACCATGACAGCCCCTCAGCACCCAGAGCCTTTAGCATTTCTGGCTGGATCTCATCAATCCCTGGGGCTTTGCCACTGCGGAGATGTTTGACTACCTCAGTGACCTCCACCAGGGAAATTGACGACGAAACACCATCAACCTCGAGCTCTGCCTCCAACATAGAGGGCGTGTTATTCGGATTCAGGAGTTCCTCAAAGTGTTCCTTCCAACGTCCGACGACCTCCTCAGTTGAGGTCAACAGAGTCCCAACCTTACTGTACACAGCTTGGATGGTTCCCCGTTTCCCCCTCCTGAGGTGCCGGATAGTCTTCCAGAAACACTTTGGTGCCGACCGAAAGTCCTTCTCCGTGGCCTCTCCGAACTTCTCCCACACCCGCTGCTTAGCCTCCGACACGGCAGCAGCTGCAGCCCTTCGAGCCTGTCGGTACCCTGCAACCGAGTCAGTAGTCCTCCAGGATGTCATATCCCGGAAGGCCTCCTTCTTCAATCGGACGGCTTCCCTGACCACCGGTGTCCACCACGGTGTCCGAGGGTTACCGCCCCTTGAGGAGCCTAAGACCCTGAGGCCACAGCTAGCCGCCGCAGCTTCAGCAATGGAGGCTTTGAACACCGCCCACTCCGGCTCAATGCCCCCAACCTCCACAGGAATGCCAGAAAAACTCCGCCGGAGGTGTGAGTTGAAGATACCTAGGACGGGGGCCTCCTCCAGACGTTCCCAGTTCACCCGCACTACTCGTTTGGGCTTACCAGGTCTATCCGGAAATTTCCCCCATTCCCTGATCCAACTCACAACCAGATGGTGGTCGGTTGACAGTTCCGCCCCTCTCTTTACCCGAGTGTCCAAAACATGCGGCCTCAGATCAGATGACACGATCACAAAATCGATCATTGATCTTCGGCCTAGGGTACTCTGGTACCAGGTACACTTATGAGCACCCTTATGTTCGAACATGGTGTTTGTTATGGATTATCCATGACTAGCACAGAAGTCCAATAACAAACGACCGCTCGGGTTTAGATCAGGGAGGCCGTTCCTCCCCACCACGCCTCTCCAGGTGTCTCCATCGTTACCCACGTGGGCGTTGAAGTCACCCAGCAGAACTACGGAGTCCCCTACTGGAGCCCCATACAGGACTCCATTCAGGGTCTCCAAGAAGGCCGAGTACTCTGAGCTGCTGTTTGGTGCATACGCACAAACAACAGTCATAGTTTTCCCCCCTACAACCCTTAGGCGCAGGGAGGCGACCCTCTCGTCTACCGGGGTAAACTCCAACACCGCGGCGCTCAGCCGGGGATTTATGAGTATCCCCACACCCGCCCGGCGCCTCACGCCCTTGGCAACTCCGGAGAAGAATAGAGTCCAACCCTTATCCAGGAGAACGGTACCAGAGCTGAGACTGTGCGTGGAGGTAAGCCCCACCAGATCTATCTGATAGCGCTCCACCTCCCTCACAAGCTCCGGTTCCTTTCCCCACAGCGAGGTGACGTTCCACGTCCCCAGAGCCAGCTTCTGCCGCCCGGGTCTGGTCCGTCGAGACCCCTGACCTTCGCTGCCACCCATGTGGCTGCGCACCCGACCCCAACGGGTCTTCCCACAGGTGGTGGGCCCATGAGATGAAGAGAGGAGAGGTGCCACGTCGTTTGTTCGGGCTGTGCCCGACCGGGCTCCGTGGCAAACCCGGCCACCAGGCGCTCGCCATCGAGCCCTCCGTCTGGGCCTGGCTCCAGACGGGGGCCCCGGGCTTCCTCCGGGCCGGGTCACATCTCCTCTTATTCCGATATTCATTGAGGATTTTTGAACCATTCTTAGTCTAGCCCCTCACCTGAGACCACTCTGCCATGAGAGACCCTACCAGGAGCACAAGGCTCCAGACAACACAGCCCTCAGGTTCACAGGGACACGCAAACCTCTCCACCACGATAAGGTGACGGTTCCAGGAGAAAACTAACTAACAAAAGAAATGAATAAATAAAAATAATAAATAAAAAATATATATACTTAAGGTTAAATTCTTCTAATTAGGTTAGTATCTTTTAGCTAATTTATCAGCAATTTCATTGCCATATATTCCATGGTGGGCTGGAATCCAACAGAACTGAATAACTAAACCAAGGCTCATAATATTTAAAAGATGCTTTACCTCTATCACCAAATCTTCACGTATTGAATTATCTGTTATAAAACTTTGTAGTATTGCCATAGAATCAGTACATTTCACTGATCTAAGAGGTTTAGCATCTACAACCCATCTAAGAGCGGTTATTATTGTGGCCATCTCGATTGGGTATACTGATAAAGTCACCCACTCTATATCCATATCCTTTTTCAAATTCTGGAATATATATGTCAATACCACATTGTTCTTTGGGATCTTTAGAACCATCTGTAAATATTTTCAACATTTTAAAGTTTCTTATGAGTTTTGCATAAAATATATTTCTTAATAGACATCTATAATGTTAAATAATGTAAAACATTACAGCTCTCCAGAAATATTAAAGTATGCTACCATTGGATGTCTACAGTGGATTTTTGCTAGGTACCTTAATCCTTTTTTCTTATATTTATATTGTAGCTACTGCAAATCAAATGGAATGGAAATGGAATAACCCTAACACACAGAAACAGTTGGTTCCCGATGGATTCGTAGAGAGACTAAAATACTGCGGTAAAAGGCACTCCCCACGCTTCCACAAAGCCAGAGTAAACATGGCATCACAGGAAGTAGTGTGTGGTTTGGACGGAACCGGGGTGTCTTTTGAAGGGTCAAACTGACGTGATGAGTTGATGAGTATGCAAACGAATCCTCCGGGGAGCTCCGGGATATCTTTAATCATAGGTGGAGCATGGATATGAAAGACATGCCCCCCGCTGAGTTCCCCCCCCGCTGAGATATTATGAAAGAGGACATCTGCTCTTAGATTAATCATATGATCAATCGACTAAGTGTCAGTATGAGGCCTCATTATGTGCCACTTGATGGATTCGTGGATAGATGTGTTTTTATTTGAGTGTTTCCAAAATATAATATACAGTGTAAATTACCCTGAAGCATTTTGACATGTACTATGGACGAGGTGTGTGGGTGTGTTTGGGGTTCTGTCTGTGTGTGTGTGTGTGTGTGTGTGTGTGTGTGTGTGTGTGTGTGTGTGTGTGTGTGTGTTTGTGTGTCTGAGTGTGTTGTTGGTGTACTTGTGTGCGCTTGTGCGTGCAGAAGAGATATTCTGTTTATTACTATTTGGTTCGAATTATTTAGTTTTGTTAGTAACCCTGGATGGGGTATGGGCTCTTCAGTGAGAATTAATCATGTTTTACACTCGATAGCAGACTTAACTATAACGCTCCCCGACGATCAAAAATCAAAACGGTAATCTTGTAAATCCAATCCTAAAGCTTAGGCGGTATGAAGAATGTTTGGAGGGCCTGTTTCATCTTGAGATTTTAGGGGGACTGAATCTTTGCATTTCTACGAGGTGGATTATATTTTAGACCTCCGTTCTAATACCCGTAAAACAATGGGTTCTGTTTTTACAGAAGGATTGAAAGGATTTGAAACAATGCCTCTCTTCTTAAACAATCCAGGTCTCATCTGTGTCTCTGTTCAATATTGAATATAGGTCAGTGGCGTAACAAGGCAACGAGGGGCCCGTATGCAGGATGTTCAAGGCGGGCCCCCCCCCCCCCCGGATTGTTGACGGGGGGGGGGGGGGGGTATGGAACGATTTTTATTTTTTTTATTTTTTTTGGGGCCCCTGATTGGCCCCGGGCCCGTACGCACCCGCATACCCTGGTTACCGATAGTTACGCCACTGGGTCAGAGCATCTGTTTGCAGGCCATGTTAATGCTGGATAAAAAAAGGCTTGTAAGTAGAATGACTTTGTGGCTCAGGCCCGTGGTTCATAAATGGTCTCGGCCTCCTTACTGGATTCTAACGACTGGAACAGGTACTGAGCTTGCCGTTAAAATGAAGAGTTGCAGCGTGAGGTTTGTTTGGAAAGACCAAACACAGGTAGCTCCTCAAAGGCGTGTCCGATTAATTAATATATTATTTATTAAACACTTATCAGGAGGAGTTTTCTCTGAGTGATTATTTTGAAACGGAGCCGGTTACTAATTACAATGATTGCTTCATCTTAAGGTGCACTCACACTAGGCCATCTGGCCGTGGGCGTTGGCCGTTTTCACACCTAACCGTGCTCAACTGGCCCCATTGTTCTCTGGCCTGCACTCATACTAGGCCATCTGGCCGTGGCCGTTGGCCATCGCAACTGTGGCCTGGCCACGGTAGGCTCTTGTACATACGTCATCACGTCGTAACACATCATCACCAAGCGTCCGCTGCATGGACCATAATAAAGTCTGCCGCCAGTGAGAGTTTTAAAGACAATGGACAACAACACAGAGAATAAAGTTTGCACTTTTCTGAGTCTGTTGCTTATCGTCTGCCCAAATCGTCTGCCCAAACAGATACTCGACTTCTCTATGGGACCAAGGTGAACCAAGAGTTGAACCGCTTGACGCCATGTTTACCGTTTAACAGGAAAGAAGGCTCGTCACCTTTATTATGTCCATGGTCGTCGCATCGACTATACGTCATCCAGCTCAGGTTGCGTAGCCGTGCGTGTGCGCGTGTCGTCTCATTAGCATCTGTACCGTGGCGGCCCGTACCGTAGCAGCACACCCATCCCAAGTGGCCAAGTTGGCCTGGCCTGGCCAGACTGGCCACACTCACACTGGCTGATTTGAGCACGGTTAGGTGTGAAAACGGCCACGGCCAGATGGCCTAGTGTGAGTGCACCCTAATTAATAATAATAATATTCCAATCATGCATCTTCCCACTGACAATATTATTGCCTAATGTATTCACCATCCCAACACGTTCATCTGTGTATCACAAAGTTAACCATTAGCTTGCACAAGTAGGTTGTCACAAGAAACTATGATTGGTACACATCTTAGCCTCGCCCAGTTAAGCTAGCGTTTGGGTAGCGATGGGGACTTTGATAAACAAATCACTGGCTGAAATTAATAATCACAAATAAAAACAACAACATTTGAATTGGATCGGTGGAGCTGGATGAACGAGTGGTGGGTAGCTTAGAGAGGGATTTCAGTGGAAGGATTATGTTTTAATGTAATCCCCACAACTGCTTCCATATGAAAAAAATAACAGCTTAACTCTAAACATCGATCAATACTAAGATTTAGCGCAAAACTGTGCAAAAGAGATTCATACCTTGTTTTGTTTATCCTCTCCGAACACGTACGAGATGTCAGAGAACCGGGGGACGAATTCCAATTCAGATGTATTATTGAAATACATCAGCTCCATGTAGCGTTTGACGTTGCAATCATTGCTCTTCCATATGAACGTAATTTCTCTGAGTTCAGTGAGGGGGGGAAAACAAAGTAGTGAGACGCTCAGAGGAGTCAATATGGACATTTTCTTGATGTTAGATATACGACAGCTCCCACAGCATCCGTCAGAGAGGAGTGGAGAAGGGGGGGGGGGGGTTTGAATGTGCAAACGGAGGTTATAAATAAACGGTGGCTGGGGAGGGAGAGAGGGAACTGCACGGAGGCCGCCCGCCCACATGACTATCAATGACTGAGAAGAAGAAGGAAATTAAAGGCCTGATGAAAGACTTGTGGCCCATCAGAAGAAGAAAACAGAAGCCGAACACCTGAGACAACGCGGCCCCTGATTATTGATTTCACAGCTACATTTTTCTTTAGGGGTGCTGCGAAAGAGCGTGTTGGCTGCTGTTACATAGAAGCCCAATGCACATGCACAGACATGTAAACACACACAGCCAAACAACATGCATACACCCACGCCCATTCTATTCCTCTTAGACTCACACACACAATCTGTCACTCAGACATTTCTACACTAAACTACACACACACACACTCAGACACACACACTCACATAAGAATCGAGAATAATGTTGACTTTTTTAATCCTTAAACTCAAAGCCATAAATCAACAGGCCCCTTCCCCTGGAGCCCAAAGTCAGTCTCCTCAATGAAAGGCTCAGGCCAACGACGCACTTATAGCAATTCACAGAGCCAGTCGTTTGTAATTCCTAATTACATTCACTCACTAGAGCCACGGCTGAATTAGTAATGGAAGGAGATCTGACCCACGCCCAGCCCTCCTAATGCCCCCGGTTCGGTTACGTCAGACAGATTACCGCCGGCTTCTGTCTGGCCTCTAAAAGACAAATGTAAATTTAACATTTACATTTTGAAGGAATTTACCCGCCCAATGTTTTACATGTTCAGAAATGTGTTTTACTTTGGACTTCGTCTCACAAATCAGACTTTAGGTACTCGCCTAGTGTCTGAGGAAGACAAGCTGAAAGCCGGCTGAAGGGGGCTTTTTCACTTCCTTCGCTTCCTATTTTCTTTTTGGCCATTCATGTGGCTGGGGGCCGGGATCTGTGAACGTGTAATTGGTGAACACAAACCCGGCCACCAGTATTAACCTGTTGTAAACACTGTGGGGACGGCCCACTGTAGAAATACAGATTTTAAATCCCCTTCTGAAAGCTTCTTCCACTCACGGGATAGAGGTTTCCTCGGTACAAGGAGACAAGGCCTACTCCTCCTCCCCTTCCCCCCCTTTCCCGGGAGGTACTTGGTTCCGGCCCGGCAGCCCTGTTGACTCTCCCCGGAAGTTCTGCCGTAGCACGGGAGGACCGCTGTATCCCAGATTACTTTGGACTCAATTCCAAGTTACTTGTTATCCAGTTGGACTATCTGACTGTTGTTCATATCCCCATGATGTCAATAAGCTACGTTTCCCAGGGTGTAGGTGTTGTTGTATCAGGTGATCTCTGTATGCCCAAACCACATTGTGTATGAGGGGGGTGTGGAAGTGTATGATGGGGGAGGTTTTCGGCAAAGTTATCTTACAATAACTTTATAATTATATCATTGGGATCAAAGAAATAGTTGTTTGTGTGATATTGCTAGTTTGTGGAGCTCTTGCGTGAGTGTTGAGGATGTGTTTGGTAAAAGTGATAATGGTGCTTTGTTTGAGAGAAGCAGGTGAGAGACTGAAGGACTCTGGCCCTCAGGTCACACTGTCCCAAGAACAAAGCCTGTGTAATTATGCTCTTCTTATCGCCGACAACGCCGGTGAACTGATCAAACAGCCTCAAATCCTCACTTCCTTCTTAAGTATTGTCTAATTTGTGTTGCTGGAAGTCGACATTGATCCTGGCTGATGTAGACTTCAAAGAGCGACAGGATCGTTATGGTTCGGACTGCAGAATCAATCTTTAGGACAAATTCAGGGCGATCCTTTTCCTTTTAAAAAAACATCTAAGTTGAGTCAGCCAAGAACACTCCCAACACAATCCCATGCATACGTGCAGTGACTTGTGCAGAGTATGCAGAAAACTTAAAATTGAATAAAACACGGTTTATTGTTGCTACGCAACAGGGCTGCTCTTTGTCATGTGGTGCTTTTTGGACAACAATAGAAATCTAGACTTGTTAATGGCAGAGAGGGATGGGGCGGAGAGGGACGGTGCGTTTATTTAGGTTGTTTGTTTCCAAAATCTTGCTCAAATCTTGCTCTTGCTTTTAAACCCTAAAATCTGTAATAGTGTTAATAGCGTTTTATCTCCTCCCCCGTCTCCACCGTCTGCAGGTATCCTGGCTGAAGAACGACGAACCGCTGAACACGGAGGCTAAAGTCGGCACGAGAGCCGACCACAACCTCATCATCTCTGATGCCCGCCTGTCTGCCTCGGGCAACTACACCTGCCTGGCGAGCAACATCGTGGCCAAGCGGCGCAGTGCCAACGCAGCCGTGGTCGTTTACGGTGAGCTAGGTTAGCAGGGGGGCCGATGTTAGCTTCATGTTGCTGTATCAATTGCACGTCCAAAAACCTTATAAATATGACAAACATAAGTGAAAGGCCACAACACAAATGCAAAAGGCAGTTAATACATCTCTATTAAATGTGATGAGAATAATTCTCTATTCAATTTAATAATTTTCATCATATCATAACCTTGAACCATTTGTTTTTGTCTTCCCAGTGAGCGGCGGCTGGTCTCTCTGGACCGACTGGTCGCTGTGTAACGTGCGCTGTGGGCGGGGCTTGCAGAAGCGCTCGCGCACCTGCACCAACCCGGCGCCGCTCAACGGGGGGGCCTTCTGCGAGGGCATGTCGGTGCAGAAGAGCACCTGCAACACACTCTGTCTAGGTGAGTTCCACCTCACTCTGTCCAGGTGAGCTCCACCACCCACCCTATTATGAAGCATATACACTTACTGCACTGTGTTGTACAGTAAAATAAGTGTATCCAATAAGGGCATGTAGGTCAACTGTACAAGCTTATGTTTGAGCGTAACGTTTTAGAAATGGCATCGCCATCCGTCAACTATTACTGAGTGAAATACGCTGTGAGAATATCCGTTAGGAGTTGACTGAGCCTGACTGGCTCATTTCTGGCCCATCAGTGCATATCTTCCCTGATTGGTTTGGGGTAGCCATCTTGCCTGTCAATCACAGTTTCATGAAATGCTTCACTTCCCACTAGTGGGGGAATGAAGGGATGTTGGTTGATTGCTTAAAAAACGTGTTATATTGTTTACATCTCTCGATTCTTACCAAAAGCAGTTTCAAAAAGACCTAACAAATTATACTAGACGCAAAAGACTATTAACGATAGATCAACAGATATAAATCGCCACAACCTTAGTGGCACCCAACACCAAAGACAACAAAAAGCTGGGGAACCGAACAAGCCCCAGTGAATATTGAAATCACATAACTGCTTTTCACAGTGTAACCGAACAAAAGGCTTTTAGTTTTTTCTCCCAACCTGGGAAGAAATGCTGAGTCAGCAGAGCAGTTTTTCATTGGTAGAAGTGAGGTATGTTTCCACCTGACCCCCCTCTCCCCCCTCTGTTGGACAGGTGGTCATGTGACCGTGGACAAGGTCTGGTGCTCTGCGAACCGACTCAGATCTCGGATCTGACGCAACGCCCACACTTTTTCAAGCGTTTTATTACTTCGCTCGGTCGTTGGAGGAAAACATGGACGCCACCCGGAAAGCTGTTGTCGCGGTAGCATTGGCAGAGTACCAGGCGCTCCAGAATGGGTAGGCTATAGGCCATAGGCAGAGATACGGACGCAGTAAGGTATTGCAGTAATACGAGTGATTGAAATTGCCATTTAAACCACCAAAGCGGTCCAAGCACAATGAAAACAGTTCACGCTTCAAGTCACACTGGGCGCAGCCGTCTTGAATTCTGTCAAGGAATCTTGCTCGGTCACCACTGAGTTCAACCGGGATGGCGAGTTCGCCGTCCGAGGAAAAGGGGCGTTTTCGTGCGTGTTGCTAGGCAACGTCCTTGGACATCCGAGACGGATGGATAATGAAACGCAGCATTACTCGCTAGGCTCTGACGAATGGGTGGAGGACTCTGGGGATAATTAACAGATTGGTCTCAAGGGATCTTAGTGGTCTAGAAGGCTTACGTAGTGGAATCATATAAGTTAAATAAGTTACCAACATGAATTTAAAATCAATTATCTGACCTACAGGAAGCCAATGTAACTGTTTAAGAATTGGTGTAATATGTTCAAATTGGTTGGTCGTTCTAAGAACTCTAGGAGCAGCATTCTGAACAAGCTGAAGCTTCCTTCCAACGAAGGGCCAACTTCGTTGGAAGGAGAGAGAGAGAGAGAGAGAGAGAGAGAGACAGGAAAGGAAGAACGGGTAAAAAATAATGAATGACCAAGAGTTAAGTTGTGTCGAGAAGATGAGAGAGAGAGAAGCTTAAAGTTGTGAAAGTGCTGAGGAGGAGAGCCAGATATCTAATCATCAACGTAATCTGCACTTTCCAAGTGTGTGTTTCCTGGCTGATAGCCCTAACTTTGTTATCAGTGGGCTTTTGAATAAGAAAACTACACCGGGAGGCAGAGGGTAAGGGGCTACTTTTATAAACAATCATCCTGGTTTCCCTCAAACCAACAGTCCCCCCCTTGCTCTCTCCCTCTCTTTCAGAGGGATTCTGTTTCCACCCCTGAATGAATTTTGTTTTTTTCTTTAGTTCCTTTGTCCGTTCATTCGTTCGTCCGTTCCTTCTTTTCGCACAACAGAAAAAAATGCATTTAGTTTAACAAGTAGAAAGAGGGGTGGATCTTTATGGAAACGTCAAGGTGGAGAGTAGGCATGATGAAACATGACACAATGAAAGTGACTTTGTGTTCAAAGTCAGCAGGATGGTGTAACTTTGTACACAGACCCTCTCCTGTGAGACGGAGAGGGGAAAGAACAGCATACTGTTCTTTTTTTTTGGTCGGGGGTTGAAAGAAAAGGTGGACAGGCGGACTACAGTACCACAGGAAGCTGCATATAGAGAGGTTGTAGCTTCTAATTTAGGCTTGGTCCAGCTGCTTGGTCCAAAGGATCTATTCACTCTCATTTCCTACCCTTTTTTCTCTCTCTCTCTCTCTCTCTCTCTCGCTCTCGCTCTCTCGCTCTCTCGCTCTCGCTCTCTTGCTCTCCCTCAAGTTGGCCCTTCGTTGAAGAAAGCTTAAGGAAACTTCAGCTTGTTCAGAATGCTGCTGCTAGAGTTCTAACAACGACCAACAAATTTGAACATATTACACCAATTCTTAAATTGTTACATTGGCTTCCTGTAGGTCAGATAAGTGATTTTAAAATAACGTTGCTAACCTATAAATACCTACCTGGTTTAGGGCCAAAATATTTTACTTATATGATTCCACCACATAAGCCTTCTAGATCACTAAGATTCCCTGAGACCAATCTGTTAATTATCCCCAGAGTAAACAGGAAACATGTAAAAGCAGGATTTAGTTACTTTGCATCAAATAGCTGGAATAAACTCCCCGAGGATTGAGACTTGCCCCAACTCTTACCACTTTTAAAACAAGACTAAGACTTTGGTGTTTGCTTTAGCTTTCTGCTTATTCTTAAAAACATTGCACTTTCTAAAATACTTTAAAATGCCTTTTTAACTTTGCCTTAGTTTTCTATCTATTTTACTCATTTTTTTGCATGTTTTCTGTTATTTCATTTTATGTATGAAAATGTTTAGATGTGAAGCACTTTGAATCTGCCTTGTGTATGAAAAGTGCTATATAAATAAAGTTGCCTTGCCTTGGATGTTCGCCCTTTCCGTCTCTTTTCCTTCTCTTGCCTTTTCATCATCATCATTCCCCTTTTCTTTCTCTTACTTTCTCTACAAATTCTCTCTCTCTCTCTCTCTCTCTCTCTCTCTCTCTCTCTCTCTCTCTCTCTCTCTCTCTCTCTCTCTCTCTCTCTCTCCCCCCCTCCCTCCCTCCCTCCTAAAATCAATGAATGTGAATGGATTGGACCCAGAATCCACCACCCAGGAGATGGCACCCATCTCATATCACTACCAGAAGTGGAGCCATTCCAAGCGTTGGGTTTTGGTCGTCTTGTGCGAAATGTTACCATATTTTTTTTTTCTTGTTGAAAGTCACACCACAGCCATGGCAAATTCCTTCAATTTGGGAGCAGCTAATCCCTACTAGGGTTATATTCAAGCAGATGGACACCACTATATCGTGATTTCGGCCATTTTATGGCCCCTCCTTTCGTTTTGAAGATGGAAGAATTAATTTTCTTGTTTAATGTACATTTTTACAATATATATAACATCCATATTAATGTGCTTGCATACATTATTGATTATGTTTATAACTAATCTTCTTTCACAAATGAGTCTTTCGCAAAGGTTTGTGACGCAATGACCAGCTTCCGCAAAAGACTCGAAACTCACCTGTTCAGAGTTCACCTCGACTCTGCATAGCTACCCAGCCCCTTCCGGCCACCATTGTATTTTGTACATCCTGGCACTTAATGTACGCACTTATTGTACGCACTTAATCTACATTACACTTATTCATAGTACTTAATTGTGTAACATCTGCAGTAGCTGCTAGCATTGCTGTACACGGGGAATGGGTTAGCCTAGCGATTGTAAGTACTTGCACTTGGCTCTATGAACATCTTTACTATACTGACAGTGATATATTGTTTCACTTCTTATGACAAATGTACTTATTGTAAGTCGCTTTGGATAAATGCCCTAAATGTAAATGTATATTCATACATTTTTATTTGGTCATATTCTAACTTAAATATATTTGTTAAGGGTAACGTACATTCATTCATAAATCAATAAAGTGAATACAGTTTAATTACTCTATTCAGCAATGAATGTGAGAATATGAATATATACTTAATAGTGGTGTTTATGGACAAATGCCTGTTTCCATGGATATCCATTGGCTTGTATTCCGTGGCTCCCAATTCTTCCAACTCTTGTTTTGGCTCCAAATAGCGATATCCTCAGCCCATCAGAACTGAGCAATTGGCAAAAACCAAAAGATTCCTCTCCACAAATGGCTTTCAGCCAAACAAAATACTCCAACTCCATATCTCTTCTTCTTCTTCTTCTTCTTCTTCTTCTTCTTCCTCCAAGTCCGTAATCTGTCTGTTTTGACAAGATGCCGGCGGCATACAGTATTACAGCTGTATACTACTAACTCTTTATGGATATGAAATAATTGCTATCATTTTTGTATGGCCTGGCTCAGGTTAATCCCTTTGTAAAAACAGAAACAAATATATACAGCATCTGGCATTGAAACTAGTAATAGCACTTACTTTTATTGAAGGGTTCTCTCATGTGACAGGAATGTATGTTCGTGTTACTACCTGTCAACGAGAAGTACTAATTTTAACCTCTGCTAAATAAGAAAATGTAATCTAAGTTCCTTTCTTTAATTATGTAGTGTAAATGTAAAATAAGTAATTCTTTTGTCAAACTAGATAATTAAAATTTCTAATTATAATGATGCATTTCAAGTTGTGAGCATCATTTAGCGTGAGCGTCTATGTTTTTCCGACTTAGTTGCTCGAAGGCACGTAGGTCGGAGGTCACGCGTTTGCCACTCCCGACTTCTCACCTAGAACCGTTAACGAATGCAGCATAACACCGCTTGTGTTTGTGATGTTCTTTGCCTGTGTAGTGAATTAGCTAGTGACCTAATGTATCGGATCGGCACATAGACCTGTTTACTCAATGATATCCAATACTAGGCAGTATCAGAGGACTTTTTAGTGCCAATCCTGGTACAACTTTATACCTACACACACGGGACAAACTGCTCGCCTACCTGCAGTTTGCCACCACTGGTCAGGTGTCAGGGTTCGCTGTGGCCCGATCCTAATTTCTGCTAGAGACAGAACACAGACCGGCCTAACCACTGGAGCCTCACTCACCCGCGACTCCTCTCACTAGTAATCATCTCCAACCAGTTCCCTCTCACCACTCCCAAAATGACATAAAGAAGAACCTTCCTCTAGTCACTCACTGAAAATTCACTCTCTGAAAATTCCCTTTATTCTCTCTGTCTCTCTCTCTTTATCTCTGTTTCTGTCTCTCTCTGTCTCTCTCACTTGCTCTACATCCACCTCATGATCAGTTATCTGCCTGGAGAAATTTGGAGTTGCGGTTGTCAAGATTCAAATGAGCTGCTGACACATGCCAAAATGGCCAGTTATTGGCAGTAAATAAATGTCACAGAGAAGGTTGATTTACTGCACGCATGTACAAGCCGTTCGTTAGTTTGTGAATAATGTTGTATGTTGTATAACTCCTGGAAAGGTTCATTCAAGCCAAATGCCTTATAGTCAATTACATTAAGTTGCTTGTCGGCAATTTAATGAACTATACATTTAATTTTTAAATTATAGCTACCGGTTTTCTGGCCGTTCTTCTGAGGAAAGTAATGGTCCTGAAATTCAAATGCAAAAGGAAAGTGGATTGGATTGAGAGCATGTAGTTAAAGATTACGTTGTGAACCCCCCTGTTTTACACACAAATGGTTTACCCCAGGAACGCTCGACCTTGACTTGAATTGCTAGGAAACGCTAATTAGATAATGCAATTCAATCAAACTTTTTTTTTTTTTTCTGAAGATTTTTTTTACATAAACCAGCCATTACACTGCCAGAAAATTATTAAGCTATGAACTTTATAAGTGCAATATATAAACATTGAATACTCCTTGAAGCCTCCGCTAACCCAAACACACACATGACTCAATACGTTCTGAATGTATGTACGTATGAATGTTGTGTGTGTGTGTGTGTGTGTGTGTGTGTGTGTGTGTGTGTGTGTGTGTTAACGTACATACGTTTATTTATGTTTGTACGTATATCTATGCATGTATGTAAATACGTGTTTGTATGTAGGTGTATTTATCTCAGTACGTATGAAAGTGTATCTATTTATGTACTGAATGTAGTGTATACGTATGTATTTAGTTTATGTATGGAGGTGCTAAACTTGCGTATAAAGGTATCCCCCCTCTCATGTCTCCCTGCGTGTTGCAGTGGACGGCGGCTGGGGCCCGTGGAGCCTGTGGACGGCGTGCGGCGTGGACTGCGGGCGCCAGCGGAGCCGGGACTGCGCCGAGCCCGAGCCGCGGCACGGGGGCCGGCCCTGTGACGGCCAACAACTGCACCGGGGGCCTCTGCATACAGAGTGAATGGGGCCGGACGTCTCTTTGGTCCTGGGGCCAGAGCGCTGGGCCTCTAGGGGCCGTTGGGGCCAAACGTCTTCAGGACTGAGACGCTATCTTACCCTCCTTTATGGACTCAGTGGTCCTCCAGGAGGGAGCAGGGGGAGCGTCTGGCTTTGTGGCCGTAGATTAGACTCTGTAGGCAATCAGCGCTATGCTGTGCTTTATAGACACACACGCGCGCAGGGACACGCACACACTCATATAAACACACAAAGACACTCACACTCAAGCGCAGGCATGCACGCGTATAAACACGCACACGCAAACGGTCATATAAATAAACACACACATAAATAAAAATACACACACACACACACACACACAAAAACACACTCATATAAATACCCACATACACAGACAAATATAGACAAATTATATTAAAAGAGTACACACACACACACACACACACACACACACACACACACACACACACACACACACACACACACACACGTGCAAAGGCTTTGAGGTGAGACTTAACCAGACGTTTCCAGGTTTAGAGTTCCCCAGGGTTAGGGTTCCCCATGGCAGGATCAGGGTACACACCCCCATCCTCATATGCACTGAGAGTGTAAAGCAGGAACAGCAGCTGATAAAATTCAGCCCAACATGAACGAATGGGTCAACGTGATCGCTCATATTCAAAGCACCATAAAAATATCCTGTGTTCATATCTTCCTAGCATTGGTCAGCCCCTGGCAGTGCTGATGTTATTGAGCCACAGATGACCGTAATACAGAAGTGAGCAAACAGAAGTACTGCTGAGAACCCGGCCGGCCTCTGCTGCCGGCGGGTGTATGTATGTACCGTGCATGGAAACCTTCCCCTGACGGCATATCAAATGGAGCACTGAAGGAGACACGACTGTCAGTAACACTGATACGCAGCCGGAACACAGACAATTTCATCCCACTCTTACATCCGCCGGTGGAGCGAGGCGCTCTGCTTGTCTTTACGTGGAGCTGCCCTCTTCACATTGTTTCAGCGCTTTCCATAAAGTACGCAGCAATTATTCATATCGGTTTCAAATCGCCTCCGTTTGAACCACTCGTAATCCTATTATGAGTTTCATTTAGCTACAATGATTAATTTGAATGCTGTATAAAAGCTATGTTTCTCATTATCCAGCAGTTCATCCTAGCCCATTTCTGGCCCTTAAAATGGTCTGTTTGGTTTTACGAAGTCATATAAAGTCAAAGTATATGCATCTTTTATGTGTGATTGTAATTCCTACTTCTGATGCATTTTGATCATCATTATGCATTATGGGGCATAATGATATGTATGGAAAAATACTAAGCTATGCAGAAAAACATAATTTGAATGCATGGTGATCTGATATATTATTGCTTGCATAATTGTGTCGCATTATTGAAACAGGGCTTCATGGAAAATATCTGATGATCCATTCTTTTAATTGCATAATTTAGAAAAGAAAGTAGAGATTTGTTTTATGTAATTATTGAACACGGCCAAGTTCAAAGGGCGATGGCTTCTAAACTCGGCCATCAAATATTCACATGACCTTTCAAAGCCATGTCAGGTTTTTTTTCATGATCACAATTAAAGTCACAAAGGGCTTCATACACGGCCGTATCCAAGCGAGATGAGATGACTCTCTCCTCTGACACCCTACCCCCAGACCTGCCTGATGGCCTTGGGCATCGAACAATGAGCCAGGAGGACACCTTGAGAGGGGTCACATGACACTGGGGCTCTGTCTTCCAGTCAGCTAGAGAGGAATAGGTGACATTGAACCAATCAGAACAAGGCAAATGGAGTAAAAGGAAAGAGTGTGTCAACACTTTATATACCATAGGCCAGTAGAAATGATTTTTTTTTGGTTGGGTTTGAATCTGAACCTTTGGGCTCTGATGTAACACCCCCCGCCACTAGACCAGGGGTTCCCAACCTTTGGGTCGGGGCCCCACATGGGATCCCCTGATTTGCATATAGGGTCGCAGGAGATAGCTGACGTAAACTAGATAGCTGTTAGAGCGGTGTGATCACGTTCACAGGGACGTTGATATCTGAAATGAGTAACTCATCATTAATGCTTAAAACTGCAATAACTCATTTTATTTTGTAATTGTACGCGTGTCTTATGAACAAGACACGTACGCACAGGTTGAATGGACAATCATTTGTTATGCAAACCCTGACCCCGTTATATCGTCCAATCAGGAAGTCCCAGGGAAACGACCAACGGGATGCCTCCAAACAGCATCTCAACCTCATAAAAGTATAAAACTCTGCCCCCCACCATCTTCCTCAGTCCTCGTAAGGAGACGAAGAAGGACACGTTTACGGGCGCCGCTGATGATCTGGTGTCTCATTATGATGACAGACCTGGCGCTCCGTCTCCCCATAAACCCCGCCCTCTCCCTCTCTCCCGGCTGCCGGCGCTGCCTGATGAATCAAAAGCCCTGTTCACCAGAACCGCCATAGTCCACTAAGCACTGAATGAATTCATCACAAACTCGAGTGAATGTAAAGAGAGGAAAGTCCTCCCAGCTCCACGACGCTCCATAAACGTAGAACTGTAGGAAGCCGTTCAATTAAACCCTGTGGGAAGCGGCGACGCCGGAGAAGCAAATCTGGCACTTGGGTCGACCCTCGAGCCAATTAATGATTGCGGCAAAACAAATGTGTCTCATACCCGGGGTGTCTCAGGGCATTAAAGCTGCATATCTAACGCAACTCTTGATTTGACCACAATCTGCTCAGACTGCTCCGTCTCAGCACATCTCTTTTCTACCAACAGCTAGCATTGTTGGCTCTGACTTGGAATTCAAACATGACCACGACGGCACTTAGGTTTTGACGGACAAGACAGGTCGCTCTCACTCCTGTTATTTGATTAAACGGTCGCTGGGTCTCTCTCCGTCTCGATGAGGGCTCTCCTGAAAGCACTCCTTTGCAAATAGATGGAAGAATAACAGCTGACTTTGGTAAAAAAAAACAGGGGCAATCCAGGGATTTATTTTGGGGGGCAAAAAAAACACGATTTCTTTAATCTCCTACTCAGAGAATCAACCTGTCAGATAACAACTGCTCATCCCCTGTCAGCATGGATCCCAACCTTCAGGTCGGGTGAGGGCCGTAGGTTGGTCCTTAGTAGCTTCTTCGTATCTGTTGTGAAGGAACATGTTAGCGATGAACAATCTAAAGCTACAGGAAGCACCATACGTAGGCGAGGTCAAATCCCTGGCCTTAGCTGTGGCACTGCTGCTGCTTGTACAACTGTAGTTCTGCGTGTCTGACAGGGTTGGGCCAGGGCTTCTAACACAGGCCTTGTTCTAGGACTAATTCACCAATAAAGGCACTGCTGACCGAGACCCAGATTCAAGGTGTGCAAGGTCCGGACACAAAAACAACAGCTCAGTGTGTTGGTGTACCCTGTGTTATGGCAGCTAGTTGGCTCTGGCTAGCCTTTCGACTTTTCATCATGTAAAATTATCTTCATTGACACTGACTCTCTTCAACCAATTGTGTATCAGGATAATGAGGCGAATGAAGACAATTTTTCTCGATGATTTTTATCAGTCTTTGGTCATGGAAACTGCTAAAGTTGTAAGCGGAAATAACAAATGACAATGCATTTACCCAATTTTCATTTCTATGTAGCCTATAATTTATAAATTAAATTAAATTATGCGCCTAAGGGTTGTAGGGGGGAAAACTCTGACTGTTGTTTGTGCGTATGCACCAAACAGCAGTTCAGAGTACTCGGCCTTCTTCGAGACCCTGATTGGAGTCCTGTATGGGGCTCCAGTAGGGGACTCCGTAGTTCTGCTGGGAGACTTCAACGCCCACGTGGGCAACGATGGAGACACCTGGAGAGGCGTGGTGTGGAGGAACGGCCTCCCTGATCTAAACCCGAGCGGTCGTTTGTTATTGGACTTCTTTGCTAGTGGATGGATTATCCATAACGAACACCATATTCAAACATATGGGTGCTCATAAGTGTACCTGGTAGCAGAGTACCCTAGGCTGAAGATCGATGATCGATTTCGTGATCATGTCATCTGATCTGAGGCCGCATGTTTTGGACACTCGGGTTAAGAGAGGGGCGGAACTGTCAACCGACCACCATCTGGTTGTGAGTAGGATCAGGGAATGGGGGAAATTTCCGGATAGACCTGGTAAGCCCAAACGAGTAGTGCGGGTGAATTGGGAACGTCTGGAGGAGGCCCCCGTCCTAGGTATCTTCAACTCACACCTCTGGCTGAGTTTTTCTGGCATTCCTGTGGAGGTTGGGGGCATTGAGCCGGAGTGGGCGGTGTTCAAAGCCTCCATTGCTGAAGCTGCGGTGGCTAGCTGTGGTCTGTGTTTCTGGAAGACTATCCGGCACCTCAGGAGGGGGAAACAGGGAACCATCCAAGCTGTGTGCAGTAAGGATGGGACTCTGTTGACCTCAACTGAGGAGGTCGTCGGACGTTGGAAGGAACACTTTGAGGAACTCCTGAATCCGAATAACACGCCCTCTATGTTGGAGGCAGAGCTCGAGGTTGATGGTGTTTCGTCGTCAATATCCCTGGTGGAGGTCACTGAGGTAGTCAAACATCTCCGCAGTGGAAAAGCCCCAGGGATTGATGAGATCCAGCCAGAAATGCTAAAGGCTCTGGGTGTTGAGGGGCTGTCATGGTTGGCACGCCTATTCAACATCGCGTGGGAGTCGGGTACAGTGCCAAAGGAGTGGCAAATCGGGGTGGTGGTTCCCCTGTTAAAAAATGGGGACCAGAGAGTGTGTGCCAACTACCGGGGTATCACACTTCTCAGCCTCCCTGGTAAAGTCTACTCCAAGGTGCTGGAAAGGAGGGTTCGGCCGATCCTGGAGGGGGCCTGGGAGTATGCCCATCCGGTCTACATTTGTTTTGTGGATCTGGAGAAGGCGTATGACCGGGTCCCCCGGGAGAAACTGTGGGAGGTGCTGCGGGAGTATGGGGTAAGGGGGTCTCTCCTCAGGGCCATCCCATCTCTGTACTCCCAAAGCGAGAGCTGTGTTTGCGTCCTCGGCAGCCAGTCAGTTACGTTCTCAGTTGGTGCTGGTCTCCGCCAGGGCTGCGCCTTGTCAGCAATCCTGTTTGTGATATACATGGACAGGATATCGAGGCGTAGTCATGGTGGGGAGGGGTTGCAGTTCGGTGGTCTGAGGATCTCGTCTCTGCTTTTTGCAGATGATGTGGTCCTCATTGTATCATCGGCCTGTGACCTTCAGCACTCACTGGATCGGCTGGCGGCCGAGTGTGAAGCGGCTGGGATGAGGATCAGCACCGCTAAATCTGAGGCCATGACTCTTAGCAGGAAACCGGTGGATTGCTTACTCCGGGTAGGAAATGAGTCCTTGTGAAGGAGTTCAAGCACCTCGGGGTCTTGTTCGCGAGTGAGGGTACTATGGAGCGTGAGATTGCACGCTCCATAGTATGAGAGCGTGCAATGAGACACATTTGTTTTGCCCCGCTGCATTGAGCAGCGGGGGCGGTATTGCGTTCGCTTTACCCGGCGTTGTAACGAAAAGAGAGCTGAGCCGCAAGGCAAAGCTCTCGATCTACCGGTCGATCTTCGTTCCTATCCTCACCTATGGTCATGAGGGTTGGGTGATGACCGAAAGGACGAGATCGCTGGTACAAGCGGCCGAGATGAGTTTTCTCAGAAGGGTGGCTGGCGTCTCCCTCAGGGATAGGGTGAGAAGCTCAGCCATCCGTGAGGAACTCGGATTAGAGCCGCTGCTCCTTTACTTAGAAAGGAGTCAGCTGAGGTGGTTCGGGCATCTGGTAAGGATGCCCACTGGGCGCCTCCCTTGGGAGGTGTTTCAGGCACGTCCAGTGGGGAGGAGACCTCGGGGAAGACCCAGGACTAGGTGGAGAGATTACATCTCAACCCTGGCCTGGGAAGGCCTCGGGATCCCCCCGTCAGAGCTGGTCAATGTGGCCCGGGAAAGGGATGTCTGGGGCCCCCTGCTTGAGCTGCTCCCCCCGCGACCCGACTCCGGATAAGCGGACGAAGATGAGATGAGATGAATTAAATTAAATTCAGTTCATTTAAGAAGGGGACAGTGCAAATTAATAAAACACATGATAATACATGGGTTAAAAATGCCAGAATTAGCCAAAGGCTATTTTTCATCTGTAGTCCCCTGGCAATGAAAATACAATTAAGCAAGATAAAAACAACAACAACATAAACAGGACGGAACCCCACAGCACAAAACAGGGCATCACAGAACAAACTGAAGAACTGACTAACTAAGGTAAAACAACAGAACACAAAATACAAAGCACCAGTGAAAAAATAAAATAAATACATAGTGTGTTGACCACATGCAACAACAAATTATTTTAGTGCTGACATGTATATGTATTGATCATCCATTTTCTTAACTGCTTACTAAACGATTTGTATGTGTTTAGTTCCCTAATATGTTGTGGGATTGAATTCCATTCCTTTGCACTTTTGACGGACCAGGCTGACTGACTAAAAGTGCTTTTTCGCAACGGAATAAAACAATCACCCCTCGACGATCCCCTTGTGACACGATCAGTACCTGTTCTTCTATTGATGTACCCAGCAAGTGGTGGTGGGGCTAGATCGTGAGTGACCTTAAAAACCAAGCACACATTGAAATATTTTTGGGGGTCTTCCCATCTTAAATGCTGGTACTTTTTTAGAATCAAACAGTGGTGGAAGAGTTTTGTTTTTTTATTGAGAATTTTTATTGCTTGTTTGTATTGTGATTCAAGTGACTTTAATGTGCTCAAATTGGCCTGCGACCAGCTTGTCAGACAATAATTCAGATGACTAAAAATCATAGAGTGTAGAAACATTTCGGCAGCCTCTGTAGATAAGTAATTTGTAATGAAAAGAAAATTTGCAATATTGAAATTAGTAGTATTGCAGGTTTTTTTATCATGTGCCTTAAAGGAAAGGTTTGAATCAATTAACACCCCAAGATATTTAAATTCACTCACAATCTGTAATTTTTCCCCCGCTACAATTATGTGATGGTCACTAGTGGGTTTATTAGTTTTACAAAAGAACATGCTGACTGTTTTTGAGACATTTAATTGCAGGCAACACTCTCTCAGCCATGTTGTAACCTGAGCCATGGATCTAGTAAGCTTATCTACAACATCTGCCTTGGATCTGCCATGGACAAAAAAAACAGTATCATCTGCATACATTATAGTTTCAACCTCAGGACACACAGATGGAAGGTCGTTAATATAAATACTGAACAAGAGTGGACCAAGAATGGATCCCTGCGGCACACCAGTGGGCAACTGCAGTGACTTTGATCTATGATTATTTATGGAAACTGACTGAGACCTGTTTGTTAAATATGATTCCACCCATTTCATTGCACCATTACAGAAATTAAATTTAGATATCTTGGTAAGGAGCACTTTATGATTGACCGTATCAAAGGCCTTCCTACGATAAAGAAATAATGCACCTACAGCACCACCCAAATCAGGAGAGAATTGTATTTTCTCTACGAAAAGACATGTAGTTGTCTCTGTTGAATGTTTGGTCCTAAGGCCAAACTGCATGGGGTGGAGAGAGGTTGAGCTGTTGTCAAGATGGAAAATAATCTGCTCAGTTACCCATTTTTCAGCAATTTTGGATGCTGTCGGGGGAATACTGATCGGCCTATAACTACTTAGGGATTTTAGATCTCCTGATTTGAAGATTGGAGTGACAATACCTGATTTCCATGCATTTGGAAACTTAAGTGTGGTATTACATAAGTGTGGTAGTAGATACCTTTGTGCTGAAATTATAGGACAAATCGCACTCAAGATATCGTAAATGTCACATCTGATCTGTGCTTTCTCTGCTTCCATCTCCGGAGGATCAATCTTGTAGAGAACAACAGATTACCTCGCGATAAGATAATTTATTTGTTATTCCCTGAAAATGAGGAAGAAATATCCTCTTCAATCCCTTCACTCTGACACTTTTCTTTTTTATTGCACTCATTTCTGAATAACCAATTGTACTTAACATTGGTCATAATTATCAACGTTTCAATAAGAAATACCCCTATTATATAATCAAGAGGAAGTTACAGTTGAGATGAAGTCACAAAATGAATTTGTTGATTTATTTCATTCCATAAATAGAAAGTCTCAGAATTGGGGATTTATTTTCCCAAGCCTGAGATGATGGGTCACCACAGCAGTGATCTTGTGCTGATCGGCAGAAAGTGCATTTTGATGACCCAGCAGGACACATCGAAGACAATTATCCTGCTCTGGGCCTCTTTCGATATAAGAGCCAATAAAGCTGTAACTTCATAGATTATTATAATCGGTCCATGCCCCAAAATAAAAGTTCCATGCAGCCGAATGATCTCTCTCTCTCTCTCTCTCTCTCTCTCTCTCTCTCTCTCTCTCTCTCTCTCTCTCTCTCTCTCTCTCTCTCTCTCTCTCTCTCTCTCTCTCTCTCTCTCTCTCTCTCTCTCTCTCTCTCTCTCTCTCTCTCTCTCTCTCTCTCTCTCTCTCTCTCTCTCTCTCATATATCTGTAAACTGTCAGATGGATGTTTGGACTGAATCTAGAAATAATTCTGGATTGATCCGAGCCAGTGGTGCCTTAAAGTGGAGGTGGGTGAGTGGCAGTGGGTTGGTTGGAGTGATTCCCTGAGATAGATCATGAGAGGCCAGGGGATGTCTATTATGTCACGCATCAATAACTTTACCAAAAACGAAAAAGATTTTAACTGATTGGGCTTGAATTCAAAATATCCATACATTTACTTATTAGTGAATTTAATTATAACCGTTAAGCCATTATACCATTTAAGTCTAGGTCGTCACATTTTAGTTGTTACGATGTGGATTATACTGTTTCCCACCACGATAATTAGTTTATTCCAATAAACTAAAGCGGTTTAAGAGCTTGAGCATAATTCGGATTTTCTTCTTGCCAAAATCCAAAACAACAAGGATTATTTTGTATCTTTCTCACGAGATTGTTGTCCAAAGAGAAATAAAGCTGAAAAGTTCCATCACTTTGTTTTAGGAGAACATCTGCGAGGAGCTAACCTCTCGTCAAAATGTTAAACTAAACAGACACCTGTACCCAATTCTAGATCAAGATTTCCTAAACGGTGTCTTCTGGTATATCCTTATTGTATCTCATGGTACTGCTACAAATATTCTGTAAATTAATGATAGATTAATCCCAAAGGGGAACATTTAGGCATCGCAGCAAAATATGAAGAGAAATTTGAGATAAGAAACATAACTGTATACAGTACATAAAAAGGTACAGACTAGGATGGAGTCGGGTTGTACTGTATTTCCGTTGCAACATTGATAGGCTCAGGAGGTAGAGTGGGTTGAGTGAGAGGTTGCTCAGCCAATGGGTGGAGCTGATGGGTGGAGCTTGTCCCAGTCCAGCTCCACCTGTAGGTCCAGCCACATCCCCGGCAAAGGTCCAGCCCACCCCCACCTCACTCATACCACTTGGTAACACAGCGTTCAAGTATCATCTATATCTAGCCTTGGAGAGAAGGCTATGTCTGGACAGAAGATGACTGCGGCGTCAGATAGGGCGTTAAGCTTCTCGGACACTTATAGTATAACACAACGGTGTTTGTGGAGGTGTGGATGTGTGAAGCTTCATCTGGACAGCCGTTTATTTAGATGATGGCTACCGAGAGAGGATTAGCCTTCCTGAGCTCTTATAGTTTACACTATGGTGTGTGGATGTGTGGTGCTCCGTATGAGCAGCGGCTTATTTCTGGTTTATCTCTGCGTCCAAGTGAGGGGTTAATCTTCTCAGTAAAACACCACAACACCAACATTCAGTCCAAAACACATGCTTTTAAAATCAAATAGTGTTCAAAAATGTTTGAACACTTAACACTTAACCCCTAAACCTCACCATAACCCTAATTATAACTAGGTCCAGAGAGGTGGAACTGGACTAGGTCAGGCTCCACCCATTTGGCTCTGCAGTGAGCACAACTTGGGATGACAGTTGGAGGTTGCTAGTGTGATCCCCGGCTCCTCCTAGATGTGTGTTGAGATGTCCCTGGGCAATACACCGAACCCTAACTGCTCCTGACAAGCTGGCTGTCGCTTAGCATGGTTGACACCGTCGTCGGTGTGTGAATCTGTCTATGAATAGGTGTAAGAATGGCTGCATGAATGAATGGATGAATGGATGAATGTTATAATGCTATATTGTAAAGCGCTTTGAGTGGCCACTGGTTAGAAAAGCGTTAGATAAATGCAGTCCATTTACCATTCCCCCTGACACAACGGCAGCGCTGCCTGGTCACGGTGCCTGGCTGGGGTTGACCTGTTTCTGTGTGTCCAGTGTGTTCAGGAAACCCCCTGCTGATCAACTCATCCATGCAGCCTGACCTGAGCGGGTCGCGGACCTACACCAGCCCCATGTGCTTTCAGGACTCCATGGACAAGGAGCTGATGGCCGAACACTCTCTGCTGGACCAGCTGCCAGACATCGTGGTCAAAGGTACGGCACACAATGCCAATGTGAATAATAGATACGTGTGGACCACTGAAGAAGTAAAACTTTTCCTTGCTCTCATCGAAGAAAAAAACATTACAGCTATTTTAGATGGAAAACAACGCAATTCCAATATATCAGGACCTAAGAGAGGATGTTATCAAAAGGATACGACAAGCCCTGGAATGTGTTTAATTTTTTGCTGCAACCACTTGATAGAAACGCACCTGATTCAAATTTCTTTTTTGTGAACTTTGTAAAGATTTGTATCACATTTTAGATGGAAACATGACTACTGACATTGAGTACCACCTAAATGGTCAGCTTCATTTGATGTCATTACCTCATGATTCGGGGGGGAGGTGATGGTGACAGATAAGACCAGGGTGTGTGTCCCGTCTGTCTGTCTCTCCAGGGAGAGGGGAGAGAGCTGAGTACCACGTGATGTCCCATCCCAGGACCTTCCCGCGGGGCGTGGCACTGGACTACCAGGGCGTGGGCGTAGACGCCACGCTGGGCCGCAGGGGGAAGACCCTCTTCATCCCGCACGGCCTGCCCAAGCCTCCTCCCCCTCCTCTACCTCCCCCGCTGAAAACCTGGGCCACGCCGGAGGAAGGCGCTGGGCCACGCCGGAGGAAGGCTGGTCGTACCCAACACTGGTGAGAGAGAGAGAGAGAGAGAGAGAGAGAGAGAGAGAGAGAGAGAGAGAGAGAGAGAGAGAGAGAGAGAGAGAGAGAGAGAGAAGCCCAGGAAAGGAAGAACGGGTAAAAAAAAAATGAATGACCAAAAGTTAAGTTGTGTCAATCACAATCATGTCATTCTCGGGAACAGCGAAAAACATGTGGAAAAGAGGAGAGTTAAAACATTGAAACCATGTTCAATGTTCTATTTTATGTGCCTGTAGAAGTTTTCTGTTCAATGTCATATGTGCGGCAAAGTGTCGTTCAGCGTTATTATTCTGAACTGTGATGTCTGAGGAAACGAAGGACAAGTGCAGGAGCTTCAAATATGATTTCTTTCTCCAAAGTACCCCATCGGGGAAGCTTTTGAGATTGACGCGCGGACACTCACTGGTTGTGACATGAAGTGGCTATGTGTACGTGCAAGAGTGTGTGTATCTGTATGTGTGTGTATTTGCTTCAGTGTATGCTTGTGTGTCTGTGCACATGTGTGTGTGTGTGTGTGTATTCGTACGCGTGTGTGTGTGTTTGCAATGTGTGTGTGCATTGACCTCCTGTGTCTGAACCATCAGCCATGCTTGTGTCTCTTTGTAGGCATTAGCCTGTTGGTGCCCCGCGGAGGGATAGCTGAAGACACGAGCTGGGAGATTTACATGATCATCAACCAGGAGGACAGCAGGTGAGGCCCACACTGAAGGTCTAATGCTGCCTCCCACCAGGTCTTTATTCTTTCACCCCCCTCCATATATACACACACACACACACACACACACACACACACACACACACACACACACACACACACACACACACACACACACCCATATAAGCATACACACAACACACACGCACATGTACACAAGTAAGCATACACATTGTCATACATATATGCATACATACACACACTCACACGTATGCGCGCAAACACACACACACACAGATACACACATCTGCTCCTTGGTCGGAGTGGAGCTCTCTGTTGACCTTACCTTCTTTTTCTTTTCTTTCTCTTTTCACCTTCTATTGCTGCTGTGCTCTCCTGCTCTCTTGTTGTTCTTTACTTCCTTTCCTTGTTCATACATAATTTCTTCTTTCTTTTTTTCAGTTTTTGTCTTTCTACTTTCCTTTTCCTTCTATTCTTTTCCTTTTTTTCTCTGTTAATTATTAAACACATTAATACAGACGCATGCAAACACACACACATACGGCCACACACACACACACCCAGACATGCATAAACACAAACACACACCGCGAATGAGTGCCACACACAAACACTAACTTGACACACTGCAGGGTAGGACTCGATGTGTCTCCAATAGAAGTGTGTGTGTGTGTCTATGTGAATGTGTATGTGTGTGTTTTGTGTGTGTGTGGGTGGGTGGGTGGGTGGGTGTGTGTGCGGGTCTGTGTGCGTGTGCGTGGCACTGCAGAATGGTGGGCTATACTTAGCTTTGCGACAGTGCAGCGATGACACCCTCTGCTTTTGTCATGACTGGTTAAAGTGGCAAATGTTGCAAACACGCCGTTGTTTCCTCTCCTCCGCTCTCTCTCTGATGATATTCGGCCCCTCTACACCCCCACTGGCCTTGCAGTGGCAGTGCAATGGTTTTTGAGTTGTGCACGGGCACAATCAAGTTAATTGTGCACACCTGCGAAGGTGTGCTTAAAAGCCATGCCTTAAGGCTCAGAAGGGGGCTTGCTTTCTGGTGAGAACATGTGCCACTGTCAAGACTAACTTCTACAATTATTCATGAAGTAAAACACTATTGAATTGGTCTCTGGATTCCTGTTCTCGTCAACATGTGTACCGACTTTTGACAAACCATGTGTTTTATTAAAGCACATTGGTAATGGTGTGTCACGTCTGGGCCTATTGTGGGCCTTTATGTTCTTAGTTTGGTGATTATCCAATTGTATTGGAGCAATTGATGGCAAGCATGTCCGCGTCAAAGCGCCAGCCAACAGTGGCAGTACCTTCTTCAATTATAAAGGTTTTTTCTAGCTTTATTTTGATGGCTGTCTGTGATGCCAATTACCGCTTCACCTTCATTGACTTCGGAGCCTTCGGCAGGGAAAGTGATGATGGGGTCTTTGGTCGGACGAAGTTTGGAGCACAGCTCATTGAGGGACAACTCCCTTTGCCGCCACACGCGCCTCTGCCTGGGACAGATGTGCTGACACCGCCTGTTTTTGTGGCGGATGAGGCCTTCCCCCAGAAGGTCAACATCATGCGCCCATACCCAGGTAAGTGAATGGAGTAGCCTATCGAATGAAATATATCAATTTATATAGACCACTGCAACAATAAAATGTGTTCACATGCTAATTAGTATGTCTATTTCCCAAACTGCCACACAAATTAAAACTATTGAATTAGTTATTTCATTGAACTACAGCCTCAGGGCTCTGACGGCAATACCTTCTGTCCATTGTTGCAACATCTCTTCTGATTATAAGGACCACAACTTCAGCCCACCTAGACTTTTTAATTTCACAGAACTCCTTGAACTTGCAAGCATACATTTACAGTGCCTGACTTAATATGGCTCTATAGCATGCTCTTTAGCTCTTGCTGCATTTGTATTATTGGTTCAAGAAGGACCAAGGTTTTCTAATAAGAATGTTCTGTTAATAGGATCTCAACAACTGTCTCAGGACCAGAAGGTGTACAATTACCGGCACTCAAGGGCAAGGCGGGTCATTGAAAATGCCTTTGGCATTCTTGCTGCCAGGTGGCGAATACTGGGAAGGGCTATGGAGTGTTCTTTTGACACAGCTGAGGATGTCACGAAGGGTTGTGTGGTTCTCCACAACTTTTTATCAAAAGGAGACCAATCCCTGCCTGAACAAAACCGCTACATACCCCCAGGAATGGTCGACCGGGATGGTGCACCTGGAGAATGGCGACAGGTGGTCTAGGGAGACGCCAACCTTATTCGCAGAAGACGCATCACAGCCACAAGAGCCACCGAGGATGGCATGGCTGTCAGGGAACTCTTCAAAGAGTACTTCCCGACAGAGCAAGGCAGGATTGACTGGCAGGACAGGCATGTCAGACGTGGCACGCTGTACAATAAAGATGTTTGATATAATGTTTGTGTTACTGTCAGGGACAGTCTGTTTTTTTGTTTGAATAAAATTTGTTCTTTAAACCATACATTGTATATACAATCTCTGGGCATAACGTACATAAATAACAAACAAATGTAATTGGAGTGCTAATCTATTTATTTTTCGCACTAAAGTGCAACGGTGTCAAAGGCACTTAACTTAAATAACGGTACAAAAACAATACAATTCAGGGGTCTTCAATATAGATAGAACATGTAGAACAAAACATTTAGAACATGATGAATAATAAATAACAATTAAATGTGCAACAGTTTCAAAGGCACTTAACATTTTAAATAACCGTAGAATAATAGAATAAAAAGAACAAAATATTTGGAACATAACTTATGTACGCCCCTATACAGTATATACGTCAGCATTAGCTGCTGGATCTCCTTCATGAGCTTTTTGCCATCTGTGGCTGGAAGGTCCTGAAGAACGGTGTTCAGGTAGGCCGTAAAAGTGCTGAACACATTTTTACTGTCCCGTTCCTCCCGTCGCAACTCCTGCAGTCTTTCGAGCAGTGCTGCATCGACCGGATCCAGAGCCACCCCTGTAGTTCTTCTCCTCCTCTTCGTGGCTCCAGGTTGAGAGCTCTGAGAAGGGGGGGGGGGGGGGGGGGGGGGGGGGGGGGGGGGGGGGGGGGCTTCCCACATCAGTTGGTGGTGGAGGTGATGGTGTTGGTGGTGGTGCTGAAGAGGATCTAGGCTATGAACTGCCCACCTCCGCCGCCTCCTCCTCCTCCTCCTCAGCTTGATCTTGAGTCTATAGAAGTGCAAAATATATATTTAACTCTAAACTCCAACACAACATTCTTTGTTTATAAAATATTTTCATTGGTGAGATGGCAAGGATTGTGGATCCAACTGTATTTGACAGAGGACAGATGTAGGTTGCTAGTGAAAGAAGATTAGCTTTCAGTCTTGTACAGTTTATTTCTAAAGTATGTTTGATTAAAAGTGTTTCAATAGACCCGGTAAATAGGTAGAAATTACAGCAAACAACTCAACAACATTAATCATTTTACAAAGCAGACATAAAAGATACTTGCATCAAAGTTGGAAGAGTTGTCAGATGTGCACTTTCAGCCACGCCAATTGTGTCAAGATAGGATGTTCTGGGCCCCCAGCATCATCCCCACTCTTCTTGGACATGCCCTTGTTACGGGCTCGGACAAATCTGTCCCTGGCAAGATTCCATTTTTTCTGCACATTTTTCACAGGCAGTTCCACGGCAAGCGCTATTTCCTCCCAGCTGTTCATACATTTTTGTTTGTCGCGATGACCCGGCACGGTACAATCAAACAGGTGGGTATACCCCCTCACCAAACATACATGGTTGTTCTGCCTTGCCCAACAATTTACTCTCCTAGACCGGTTCTCCATGACATCAATGCGATCAACCAGTGTAGAATTCAGAGTTTGCAATTCGGTGATGGCTTTCTTTGCCTTAAACAGGGCATCAAAGTTTTCGCCTGCTGTATACTCTCTCGGGGTAACGGCGAGGATGTAAGCATCATCCGTACCGGTCACAGCCGTTAGAGAGTAGCTTCATCAAAGGAGTCGTACCGCGACAGAGCGTCTGCTGACGTAGTTGTGAACCTTGTGGGTCAACCACGTCACCGACTTGTTGGTTTACCTGTTTTTATTTGACTAATAGTGTTGCTGAAGCTTCTTCTTTATCAAAGAAAAAGCAATCATGTTAAAGTAGGTGATGTTTACTTTAGCATTATTATTATGTGTTTATTAAGGCTTATTATAATAAAACAAGGAATAATCCATCAAGGACGTAAAGCCCTACAAGGGACGGGGATGAGCGAGGAGCAGAGTGGTGTCCAAAACAGAACCACAGTTAACATTTACGCTGCACTAAGCCAACCGACTCTCCGTCTTGTATTGAATTTTTCCCGAGATGTCCCTCTTTCTCCCTCACACAATTTTAAATAATAAAGCAGGGTCTTTAATCACTGCTCAGCGCAGCAGGTTGGCACCAGCGGCCAAACAGCAGCAGGTAACCTTGGCGACTACCAGGGCAGTTGAAGGTACCCTCTTCCCCCGGTGTGTGTACACACACAAACACACACACACACACACTTAAGGCCCTGTTGGCTTGATGGGCTTACCTGTCACAAAGGGCCCGGTTCTGACACGACACAAAGGAGAAGGAGAAAGGCTGCTTTCCTCTGAATGTTGTAAAGATGGGGGCTTCAACCAGCAACGCAAGGAAAGCTCTCCTCTGTAGGAACCATCCTCGGGAAAACTGCACTTATGCCAACAATTTATTCCTCTTAGTGATCGATGTAATATTGAGTAAGCGATAACACTGTGTGGGTCGTGCATATGTCCTCTCTCTCTCTGTGTCCTCTACGTGTGTGTGTGTGTGTGTGTGTGTGTGTGTGTGTGTGTGTGTGTGTGTGTGTGTGTGTGTGTGTGTGTGTGTGTGTGTGTGTGTCCAGCCCAGCTGTATGACTGATGGTGGTCCCATCAATTGCTGCTCGCTCTTTAGGGCTCCCAGCCCCAACCGGGCCTCTGGCCAGGAGCTGCCTTGGCCCAAGCTAATCTGTCAACGGAACCGGGGGCCAGCCGGGCTTTCAGGGGCCGCCCACCGAACCAGCAGGCCTGCGTGGCGCGCTGTGCTATGAACGCCTGTCCTCTGCGGCCACGCTTTCCATTAGTCTGAGGGCTTTAATCTCCTCTATCTGCATGGCAGCCGGCCCCTGATTGGTTCATCCAGAGGGCGGTGGGCGGGGGGGTGTCTATAGGTCAGAGTTGGTTGACGGTCGATTCATGTGACCCCATCGCACCGTCTCACCAACAGCTGTTGCTGTTGGTGATACCGCCCAATTCAGAGACCCCTACTCCTCTAGCACCACTAATAGGGGGTTTTAGATACTTCATGGGGTGTGTCTTTGTATGAAACAATGACCTAGCCTCTATGTAAAGTGTGGCTGTGATTTATAGATACATGTACCAGCATGATCGGTTCTGACCTTGGAGGTTCTGTGTGTCCTGGCTGAAGAACAAGTCCTCATCAGTCACGTAACATCAATGTATATGCTGGATACGTTGTTTCTGAAACAAGTATTGACCTGCCAGGGCACGTAACGTCTCAACAGCTTTCAGAATTGCCAATAGCCCATTGTTTATATTATTAGTTTTTATTGTGCCTTTTCCAAGGGAGCAAAATCATTCCATGTCCTTCATGCTCACCAATGCTTCAAGAGGAAAAGCCAAATGTTTCAAAATGTCGTCCCAGGGTCCTGTCCTTTACACCCACGGACGGGAGGGTGCTTAGAACTTTTCATCATGCTCCCCCTCCACCCAGACCCTCCACACCACAACCTGCTCAAGTATTGGCCTCAGCGCCCGTGAAATGTTTTGATTCATACAAACAGATAACGCACACACATCTCTTCTGTTGTCGAGCTGTGGTTTGGAAACACAGATCGCTCTGTCAGCACGAGGAGTCATTTTCTGTGTGTGTCCCATCTGTATTACTTGTTCATGTCCGTGTCTAGTGCTCTTCCAGCATTTTGCTTGTTTATCTTCATCTCTTCTGTGTCGTGTTGAGTCTAACCTCATTCTGGTTTTTTTGATTAGGACATTAATCAACATGTCAGCCAGAGCATCAATATAAATATGCCGGAGTTAGCTTAGTTGCTAATTTACATCCGTTGTCCTAAGGCAAGTCAAAAACATAAAAACAACATACCAGTACAAAATAGATAAAAAACACTTTTAAACACAAAATAGGTCCCAATTCACATCAAGAGTCCATGTAGATAAAGTAGAATGACCTCTCACCTCTAGTTAGTGCTCTGGTATTTATTCTAGAGGATTTCTTCTTTATAAAGTTCTGTAATGGTGGAGGGGCTAGACCGTTCAGAACCTTAAGGATTAGACAGACATCCATAAACAGCTGAAAACTATCAAGGTCTATGATTTTGTGCTAATTTGTAATTTTTCCTGTTGAGCCAGGAGGTGACCTACGGCCCCCCCGGGGCTGGACCTGTCCATGGCGCACTGCGCCGACCTCAGCGGCCCAGCTGACGCCGCCTGGGCCGTCCACCTGAAGGACCCCGGAGAACAAGTGGGAGGTAAACTCAACGCAAACTAAAGAAGAATCAAAATTGCGTTTATCTCCAACAAACGGTGCAATAAGAACTAAATGATAAAATTAGGAAAAATAAAATAAGTGACATTTAAAATAAGATAAGTAATGTTTACAATAAGTGAGGTGCTTCACTGGTGCTCATGAATCGTCCTCTTGTTTTTTTTCAAACAGTGTCTTTTTATTGGCGGTGGAGGGGAGGCAGTGAGTGCAGAGCCGTGGTTTCGGCCCCGAAAATACCTGGAGCGTTATGTTATTCGGTTGACATCACAAGACTGTCGACATCAATCCCGCAGAATGTGGTGCGATGCGGTAGTGATAGGGCAGTGGATCCTCAGAAGTAAGACCTCAAAGCAGTTAGTTACAGAACAAGCAAATTATTTTGCTTCTATCATGGAAATGGTGTTCCAGGCTTTGGGCCGTCACGGTTATGGAGCCGGCTACTGTTTAATATTTCAGCTGGTCTGGGCTAATAACATTGCTTGAAAGATAGGGGTGAAACGGATCAGTGTGTCCCACGGTTCGGTTCAGATAACCGTTTTGGGCCTCGGTTTCGGATACGGTTAGGATCATGTCCGTGATAGTAAAAAGGCTGACTTTTTTTTGACGGAGGGTTTGGGGGAGAAACACAAAAATGAATGAGACCCACAGGCTATTTGCAATGTGTTAATTGACTGCAATCAGACAACTTGCAAGGCTTTTTTGTGCAATAAATGTTCCCCTAAATGCATTTGAAAACATGGTGCACTGAGTGTAACATGTAAGGGATAACGGCCGACGAGGCTTAGAACTCTGGCGACGAGCGCAGCATGAAGCCAGAGTTGCCTCTACCTGTCCATTATTTCCATCGAACCGGTCGACCTCGAAGGCCGTTATCCCGCTTATCACCCGTTTGTATTTATCTCCCGTATATTTAGAATATAATTGTATCAATTACTTTCTTTAAATTTAGGAATCGTGCGCTTGAACTTCAGAAAACAACCTATTACAGCTACCTCATTGGCTCGGGCAGCACTGGAGAGAATGCATTCCGCTGGGTCCTAAACACCCTTTGTATCGGACGTAGGCTACAGTAGGCAAAATACGCTACATAAGGCAATGCCTTCATGAAACCGAAATCCGCGGATCTCCAGAATGCTCCGAACTGTGGTAAACGAACCGAACGGATTCGGATACAATTCGAATCCGCTGCAGGCCTATTGAAAGATGCATCGAATCTGCAGGCGTACAACAGTATATTTATGGGTCTATGTGATGAAGTGAAGATTTAAGTTACCTGAAAGTTTGGAGATCATACTACAATCTAACCAGAGATACACATGGCGTACACATGTCTGTTTTTATATTGAGTCATTTTCTCACTGTTTTTCAAAACTCTTCAATAGTTTTGTATCGCTAACATTGCATGTGCATTGGAGGCAGATTATTTCCAATGGAGATATGAGTTGCAATTGTTTGGAGGCGAGGTGGTAGAGGAATGTTTGAGCCTGAGGCGCCTCACATGTAGCTCCTCCAAACACCTAGTCTCATTGCACCCGTACCTATACAGAGCTGTGTTAGCATCACCTCAAACAACTCCCAGACACGTAGAGGAGCAGACTGGGACACGGTTTATTCACAACTCTATCAATCTGAACCACAGCCATCGTTCCTCTCTGCCTTCCATTCATCATCTAAACCCCTTTTCATCCATCCATCTCCCAATTATCGATTGATCGATCTCCCATCCATCCATCTCCCATTCATCTATCCATCCATTCATCTAAACCCCTACTCATTGATCAATCCAACAATCCATCTTAAACCCCTTCATCTATTCATCTCCTAATCATCCATTCTCCATTCATTAATTCATACATCTTAACATTCATTCATTTATCCATCCAAACTTCCATCCATCCATCTCCTATTCAACCATCCATTCATCAATCCATCCATCCAGACATTCATCCATCCATCCAAACTTCCATCCATCCATCCATGTCTTATTCATCCATCCATCCACGTTGGTGCACTCCCTAGCAGAATAGCCCCATGCGTGTTGGATACTCTTGTAATGTTGAGCTAACCCCATAAAAAGACTGGGGACCATATAGGGCGCATAGTGCACGATACCACAGGCTAGTGCACGCATCACAGGCTGGTGCACGACACTATAGGCTAGTGCACGCATCACAGGCTAGTGCACGACACTACAGGCTAGTGCAAAATACACTGTCTGCCCTCACTTCCTCTTCCTCTCTACCTTCATCTAGGTCCTAAAACTTAAATCTTGACTGTGCATTACCATCCTAAACCTGACTTAACCTTCATGCTTGATTTATACCGCCATTAAATGTCTGGCTGCCCGTTTGTCACCTCTTGCACTCCCTATATCCCTGGAACGAGGGATGCCTCTTGTGCGCTCCTTCTCAAGGCTCTTTAGGATTTGGGGATTTTTTGGACTCTCTGAAGTCCATCTTGAACCGCGACATGGAGGGGAAAGGGAGTCCGGAGGAAGAGACATGGAGGAGAAAGGGATTGCACTCCCGGAGCTGAGCTGCCAAACTGCCGCCAAAGCTTCGGCGGCAGTCCGGCAGCTCCCGCGGTTGAACTCCGGGAGCTGAACTGCCGCCGAAGCTTCGGCGGAACCGGCGGGTTGAGCTCGTTGGCAGTCCGGCAGCTCAACTCCCGGAGTACAATCCCTTTCTCCTCCATGTCGTGGTTCAAGATGGACTTCAGAGAGTCAAGGCCAAAGTGCCTTGCCCCCAATTACCCAATTCTCCACCATGGCCGAGATAACACCCACTACGAGTCTTTAGTTGTTGTGGAAGTACTAGACGCAGTCTTTATGAATCATAATATCATCCGAGGCGCCCATAGCTTTTGGCCGTGATATTAGATATACTATTATATAAATACCTATATATAATATCATCATTATTATTATTATATAATATCATATAGATATAGAGCTCCAGGAGTCCGCAAACGAGAACAATCCCTTCTCCATGCTGTGGTTCACTCTGACTTATCATTGGTCAATGGGCAGCAGCTCATTAGCATTAAAGCTACAGACACCAGATACAATGCATTCTGAAGGGACTGAAACGGAGGGGAATAGCGGTAGGTGAGATTTATTTTTTCCTAAAAGCTATTTCCAGCAAACGGCTTCAAAAACATGTTTTCTGGAACTAATATACTATGTTTACTTGACTGGAAAACACCATAATGTGTCTTTTAAAGACGTGTCTGTGGGTCTGTCAGTATGATCCGTCAGTCCGTTGCCCTTCATGTGATTTGGTAAAACACCGCCGCATCTTTACGGTCGGAGCGGCGACTCCAGACACCAGGGTGGTGCGGGCGCCGGCCGCTCGCTCTCAGCACGCCGTGCGTCACGCCGACCGCCGGTCACGCTCAAGTGGGTCCCAGCGGGGCCTAGGAGGGTCTCAGCGGAGAGGAGACACTCTCCTACTGCTCTGGGGTCTCATTTATAAAACTGTGCGTGGGATCGTTACTAAAAATGTGCGTACGCCCAGAAGCCAAGTTTTGCGTGCGCCAAAAAATATTCGGATTTATAAAACACTGCGTACGCACACCTGTACGCAATCTTTGCTTTATAAATCACATACTGACTACGATTGTGCGCAGCTGAATCAGCTTCACGTTCCGCCCTCTACACGCCCCTTTTTAACCATAAATGGTCAATGCAAATGACCTCATGAATGCGATCTGCATATAAAACAGACTCAGATGCCGGTATTATGTCTTGTTGGAAACAATGGCAGGACTGAGAAAAGCCAAAAAAAGAAACTTCACGGAGGTTGAGGTGGAGACACTTGTGGGTGAGGTGGAGGCCCGAAAATACATTTTGTTCGGCGGTCACGGGATCGGGATCACCAACATAAAAAAAAAGAATGAGTGGCGACATGTTGCTGCGGCAGTGAACGCTGTCAGTGGTACGGAGCGTACAGTAGCTGAATTGAAAAAAAAGTGGTCCGACATAAAGGTACATTTTTATTTCCTCACGCACAGCACACGTTTATAATTAATTGCTCAAATGTTACTGGTCGTATAGTGAAGATCGTTTATTACAGGTGGGTGCAAAGCAGAGGCTGTCCTCACACCGCCAGAGCGTGACTGCAACTGGAGGGGGACCCAGTACTCCTGACCTAACACCAATTGACACGAAAGTTGGATCCATAATTGGCACCGCAAGCGTGAGTGGCATCGTGTCTGAACGGGAAGGAGACACTGACAACACAGAAGAACAAGGTAAAGCTGATTTCTGTTCTTTATAGATTTATTATCCATCATGTAGGCCTAGTGCAAGCTATTTTGCTTGTGCGTCCTCCAGAGTCAGCGGTCGGTGGGGAGGAGGACAATGATGCCGGCGAGGGGCCCTCGGCCGCAGGTCATCTGGCTGCCCCCACCCCCAGCACCAAGCGTCAGTCCGCTGGTCGGGTGCTCACAGACGCAGTTCTGCAGCTACAGAGGGAAACGATAGCTGCAGTCAACAACGACTGAGGAGATGAGGCAGATTCGAAATGTTATCACTGAAATTGCCACAACATTAAAAGATACTGTGGAAAAATGAACCTTGAGTCGTCTTCATTTCATAAACGCTGCATGACATCCGCACGTACTCTTGCACCCTGTTGAAATCCGACTTGCCTCGGAGGGGGCTGGGCTTCCGGGTCAAGCTCGGGGGGAGGGAGGTCGGGGGGGAGAGGGATGCCGTTCCTCTGGGACAAATTGTGCAGCACGCCGCAAGCCCTTATAATGCGGCACACTTTGGCAGGCTGGTATAAAAGCCTCCCTCCCGACGCATCCAGAGCGCGCCACCAGCACTTCAGGAGGCCGATGGCGCGCTCCACCACTGAACGAGCACGGCCATGGACCTCATTATAGCTTTGTTCCTCGGCGCTTTGCGCGTTCAAAACTGGGGTGAGGAGCCAGCGTCTCAGGGGGTATCCACTGTCCCCTGCAATGCAGAAAATCATTAGTTATGTCAAGAACCACAATGTTACATTCCTCTTTAAAAAAAAAAACTCACCTAGAAGCCAGCCATCCCGCCCTGCGCCTGCCTGTAGTCTGTTCCCTACACTACTGTGCGTCAGAATAAAGGAATCATGTGTTGCACCAGGCGAACGTGCCACCATGTTTGTAAAGTTCATATGGGCATCACATATGACTTGAACATTAATAGTGTGCACGTGCTTGCGGTTGACGTAAGAGAACTCATGTTCAGATGGAGCCCTTATAGCAATATGAGTGCAGTCAATTGCGCCGATTACGTTTGGGAAATCGGACATTGCTGCAAATTGCCTTTTAATCTCGGCCTGTTCTTCCACTGTGTAGGGAAACCTTATGTATCGACTGCCCATATGTATGATGCCATTTAAAACGCTGGGCATTAGGGCACTGAGGGATGGCTGTGATTTACCGGATCTACAGGGTGGAAAACAAACAAAATTAGCACAATTATGCTTAAATGTGAAAGCAGGTTGTAAGATGCAGCTATATGAAACACTTACCTGTCTGCCAATTCCCGTTGGAAACAGCCGGTTGCCAGGAACCCCAAAGTGGTGAGGACCTGTGTCTGAACCGGGATTGCGTGGTTCCTACGTGTTGCCCTTTCCAATGCTGGACCCAGTTCAGCACATAGATCCAAGAGCATAGCTCTAGGGAATCTAAAACGGCTCATTAGCCAGTCATCATCATGGGCCAATAAATCGTTTTGGTCCCTGAAGACCCTCTCCCTCCGAATCATGCCATTTGCATGGTCCTCCAGCAGTGCCAGCAGTGCCATGGTGCAGCATTACGCACTGGGCTCACCGCTGTATTTCTAGGGTTACGGTAATAAGACTGACCGAGAACAGCTTGGTTAATCAGTTTGTAATCACCCACGTAAAATGTTCTTGAATATAACCCCTTTTGTCATGAAAAGCATCAAGAGGAACGGACTATAGTATAACGATTGTGATGAGGGTGTGGCTTGATTTTCCACACTTAGGATTTAATTGACATTTGATTATGATTATGTGTTTACAGTGTCTCGTAAAATTATTATGTTATTGACACATGTTGGACAGATGCTTTATTCCATGCAGTCGCGCCGTCCTCTCCTCCTCCTGCGATCCGGGAGTGGACAGTATTGAGTGACGGGATTGAATAGGCCTATAGAGAATTTTAATTTTAATTTCAATTCTAAGGAGATGTTTCTGGAGCTATAACTGAGAAATAACGCAGTTGGCTAAAATTATTCTGATTAGGCCTTACTATAATTTAACACATGATACGGGTTGAAATTCAACTTATGAAGGGGGATGATAAAACATAATCGTTCTACTCCCTCTACATTTCTTCAGTCTGACTTCAGTTCACCACCACACCATCTGTGTCGCCATTACGCCTTTTCCTCCAAACCATGCGTACGCATGGGTCAGAGTTTGCTTCGGGCTGCGCACATTCTCCCACCAAGTTAGTTTTTTATAGATCACAACCTTGGCGTGAAAAGTCACATACGCAACTTTCAGCCCCGTTTTGTGCGTACGCAATGTTTATAAATGAGACCCCTGATGTGTATGGGAAGGCCTACGTGTCTTGGGTCTCATTTATAACCGTTGCGTACACACAAAACGGTAAAAAAAAAAAACTTGACGGGAGAATGTGCGCAGCCCTAAGCAAACTGACACATGCGTACGCATGGTTTGGAGGAAAAGGAGAATTTTCGACACGGATGGTGTGGTGGTGAACTGAAGTCAGACTGAAGAATTGTAGAGTGAGAAGAACGATTATGTTTTATCATCGCCCTTCATCAATTTAATTTCAACCCGTATCATGCGTTAAATCTATGTAATCAGAATAATTTAAGTCAACTGCGTTATTTCTCAGTTATAACTCCAGAATCATCTCCTTAGAACAGAAAAAAAAAAAAAATCTCTATTTAATCCCGTCGCTCCATACTGACGGCACGACTGAATGGAATAAAGCATCTGTCAAACATGTGTCAATAACATAATATTTTTATGTGACACTGTAAACACATAATCAAATTAAGGGTTAAATCCCAAGTGTGGAAAACCAAGCCACACTCATCACAATTGTTGTCCGTTACTCTTGATGCTTTTCATGACAAATCAGGCATTAAAAAGGGGTTATGTTCAAGAACATTTTACGGGGGTGATTACAAACTGATTATCCAAGGTGTTCTCGGTCAGTCTTATTACCTTAACCCTATAAATACAGAGGTGAGCGCCGTGGTAATGCTGCACCATATGGCACTTCTGGCGGACCATGCAAATGGCAGGATTCGGAGGGAGAGGGTCTTTAGGGATAACGATTTATTGGTAGGCTACATAAAAATATGTAACAGACCACTTCTTTTTTAATTCTGGGACTGTGCGCTCCGTGCTACTGACAGAGTTCACTGCTGTAGCAACATGTTGCCACTCACTCTGCTTTTTGTTGTTTGAGATCCCAATCCCGTGACCGCCGAACAAAACTACTTTTCGGGCCTCCATCTCACCCACAAGTGTCTCCACTTCAACCTCCGGGAAAATTTCGCTTTTTTGCTTTTCTCAGTACTTCTGCCATTGTTTCCTACAAGACATAATACTTGCATCTGAGTCTGTTTTATATGCAGATCGCATTCATGAGGTCATTTGCATTGACCATTTGGGGCGTGTGCAGGGCGGAACGTGAAGCTGATT